>NC_048574.1:87291764-87346764 GCF_013265735.2 Oncorhynchus mykiss
ATTGTCCCTCCATCAGGTCCTAATGTCCTGGTACTCAGGGCTCTATTGTCCCTCCATCAGGTCCTAATGTCCTGGTACCCAACTCATTAACGACCATCAGGTCCTAATGTCCTGGTACCCAGGGCTCTATTGTCCCTCCATCAGGTCCAAATGTCCTGGTACCCAGGGCTCTATTGTCCCTCCATCAGGTCCTAATGTCCTGGTACCCAACTCACTAACGACCGTCAGGTCCTAGTGTCCTGGTACTCAAGGGCTCTATTGTCCCTCCATCAGGTCCTAATGTCCTGGTACCCAACTCACTAACGACCGTCAGGACCTAATGTCCTGGTACTCAGGGCTCTATTGTCCCTCCATCAGGTCCTATTGTCCTGGTACCCAACTCACTAATGACCATCAGGTCCTGTCCTGGTACCCAGGGTTCTATTGTCCCTCCATCAGGTCCTAATGTCCTGGTACCCAGGGCTCTATTGTCCCTCCATCAGGTCCTAATGTCCTGGTACTCAGGGCTCTATTGTCCCTCCATCAGGTCCTAATGTCCTGGTACCCAACTCATTAACGACCATCAGGTCCTAATGTCCTGGTACCCAGGGCTCTATTGTCCCTCCATCAGGTCCAAATGTCCTGGTACCCAGGGCTCTATTGTCCCTCCATCAGGTCCTAATGTCCTGGTACCCAACTCACTAACGACCGTCAGGTCCTAGTGTCCTGGTACTCAAGGGCTCTATTGTCCCTCCATCAGGTCCTAATGTCCTGGTACCCAACTCACTAACGACCGTCAGGACCTAATGTCCTGGTACTCAGGGCTCTATTGTCCCTCCATCAGGTCCTATTGTCCTGGTACCCAGGGCTCTATTGTCCCTCCATCAGGTCCTAATGTCCTGGTACTCAGGGCTCTATTGTCCCTCCATCAGGTCCTAATGTCCTGGTACCCAACTCATTAACGACCATCAGGTCCTAATGTCCTGGTACCCAGGGCTCTATTGTCCCTCCATCAGGTCCAAATGTCCTGGTACCCAGGGCTCTATTGTCCCTCCATCAGGTCCTAATGTCCTGGTACCCAACTCACTAACGACCGTCAGGTCCTAGTGTCCTGGTACTCAAGGGCTCTATTGTCCCTCCATCAGGTCCTAATGTCCTGGTACCCAACTCACTAACGACCGTCAGGACCTAATGTCCTGGTACTCAGGGCTCTATTGTCCCTCCATCAGGTCCTATTGTCCTGGTACCCAACTCACTAATGACCATCAGGTCCTAATGTCCTGGTACCCAACTCACTAACGACCATCAGGTCCTAATGTCCAGTTACCAAACTCACTAACGGCCATCAGGTCCTAGAGTGTTGAAAACAGCAGGTCTGGGACAGGTAGCACGTCCGGTGAACAGGTCAGGATTCCATAGCCGCAGGCAGAACAGTTGAAACTGGAGCAGCACAAGGAGTCATCATGCCAGGTAGTCCTGAGGCATGGTCCTAGCGCTCAGGTCCTCCGAGAGAGAGAAAGAAAGAGAGAAAGAGAGAGCATAATTAAATTCACACAGGACACCGGATAAGACAGGAGAAGTACTCCAGATATAACAAACTGACCCTAGCCCCCCGAAACATAAACTACTTCAGCATAAATCCTGGAGGCTGAGACAGGAGGGGTCAGGAGACACTGTGGCCCCATCCGATGATACCCCCAGGAAGGACATAACCCCACCCACTTTGCCAAAGCACAGCCCCCACACCACTAGAGGGATATCTTCAACCACCAACTTACCATCCTGAGACAAGGCCGAGTATAGCCCACAAAGATCTCCGCCACGGCACAACCCAAGGGGGAGCGCCAACCCAGACAGGAAGTTCACATCAGTGACTCAACCCACTCAAGTGACGCACCCCTCCTAGGGACGGCATGAAAGAGCACCAGTAAGCCAGTGACTCAGCCCCTGTAATAGGGTTAGAGGAAGAGAATCCCAGTGGAAAGAGTGGAACCGGCCAGGCAGAGACAGCAAGGACGGTTCGTTGCTCCAGAGTCTTTCCATTCACCTTCACACTCCTGGGCCAGACTACACTCAATCATATGACCCACTGAAGAGATCAGTCTTTAGTAAAGACGTAAAGGTTGAGACCGAGTTTGGTCTCTCACATGGGTAGGCAGACCATTCCATAAAAATGGAGCTCTATAGGAAAAAGCCTGCGTCTGGTGACGTGTAGGTATGTACTGTCAGGTATCTAATGTCCTGGCACCCAACTCACTAACGACCGTCAGGTCCTAATGTCCTGGTACTCAGGGCTCTATTGTCCCTTCATTAGGTCCTAATGTCCTGCTACCCAACTCACTAACAACCATCAGGTCCTAATGTCCTGGTACCCAACTCACTAACGACAGTCAGGGCCTAATGTCCTGGTACCCAACCCACTAACGACCGTCAGGTCCTAATGTCCTGGTACCCAACCCACTAACGACCGTCAGGACCTAATGTCCTGGTACTCAGGGCTCTATTGTCCCTCCATTAGGTCCTAATGTCCTGATACCCAACTCACTAACAACCGTCAGGTCCTAATGTCCTTGTACCCAACCCAATAACGACCATCAGGACCTAATGTCCTGGTACTCAGGGCTCTATTGTCCCTCCATTAGGTCCTAATGTCCTGGTACCCAACTCACTAACAACCGTCAGGTCCTAATGTCCTTGTACCCAACCCACTAACGACCATCAGGTCCTAATGTCCTGGTACTCAGGGCTCTATTGTCCCTCCATCAGGTCCTAATGTCCTGGTACCCAGGGCTCTATTGTCCCTCCATCAGGTCCTAATGGTCTGGTCCTCAGGGCTCTATTGTCCCTCCATTAGGTCCTAATGTCCTGGTACCCAACTCACTAACGAACATCAGGTCCTACTGTCCTGGAACCCAACTCACTAACGACCATCAGGTCCTAATGGTCTGGTAGTCAGGGTTCTATTGTCCCTCCAACAGGTCCTAATGCCCACGTACCCAACTCACTAACGACCGTCAGGACCTAATGTCCTGGAACCCAGGGCTCTATTGTTCAGCCATCAGGTCCTAATGTCCTGGTAACCAGGGCAATATTGTCCCTCCATCAGGTCCTAATGTACTGGTACTCAGGGAAATATTGTCCCTCCATCAGGTCCTAATGTCCTTGTACCCAACAAAGTAACGACCGTCAGGTCCTAATGTCATGGTACTCGGGGCTCTATTGTCCCTCCATCAGGTCCTAATGTCCTGGTACCCAACTCACTAACGACCGTCAGGTCCAAATGGTCTGGTAGTCAGGGTTCTATTGTCCCTCCATCAGGTCCTAATGTCCTGGTACCCAACTCACTAACAAACGTCAGGTCCTAATGGTCTGGTACCCAGGGCACTATTGTCCCTCCATCAGGTCCTAATGGTCTGGTACTCAGGGCAATATTGTCCCTCCATCAGGTCCTAATGTCCTGGTATCCAACTCACTAACAACCGTCAGGACCAAATGGTCTGGTAGTCAGGGTTCTATTGTCCCTCCAACAGGTCCTAATGCCCACGTACCCAACTCACTAACGACCGTCAGGACCTAATGTCCTGGAACCCAGGGCTCTATTGTTCAGCCATCAGGTCCTAATGTCCTGGTACCCAGGGCAATATTGTCCCTCCATCAGGTCCTAATGTACTGGTACTCAGGGCAATATTGTCCCTCCATCAGGTCCTAATGTACTGGTACTCAGGGAAATATTGTCCCTCCATCAGGTCCTAATGTCCTTGTACCCAACAAAGTAACGACCGTCAGGTCCTAATGTCATGGTACTCGGGGCTCTATTGTCCCTCCATCAGGTCCTAATGTCCTGGTACCCAACTCACTAACGACCGTCAGGTCCAAATGGTCTGGTAGTCAGGGTTCTATTGTCCCTCCATCAGGTCCTAATGCCCACGTACCCAACTCACTAACGACCGTCAGGACCTAATGTCCTGGAACCCAGGGCTCTATTGTTCAGCCATCAGGTCCTAATGTCCTGGTACCCAGGGCAATATTGTCCCTCCATCAGGTCCTAATGTACTGGTACTCAGGGCAATATTGTCCCTCCATCAGGTCCTAATGTACTGGTACTCAGGGAAATATTGTCCCTCCATCAGGTCCTAATGTCCTTGTACCCAACTCACTAACGACCGTCAGGTCCTAATGTCATGGTACTCAGGGCTCTATTGTCCCTCCATCAGGTCCTAATGTCCTGGTACCCAACTCACTAACGACCGTCAGGTCCTAATGTCATGGTACTCAGGGCTCTATTGTCCCTCCATCAGGTCCTAATGTCCTGTTACCGAGGGCTCTATTGTCCCTCCATCAGGTCCTAATGTCCTGGTACCCAGGGCTCTATTGTCCCTCCGTCAGGTCCTAATGGTCTGGTCCTCAGGGCTCTATTGTCCCTCCATTAGGTCCTAATGTCCTGGTACCCAACTCACTAACAACCGTCAGGTCCTCATGGCTGGTACCCAGGGCACTATTGTCACTCCATCAGGTCCTAATGCCCACGTACCCAACCCATTAACGACCGGCTCTATTGTCCCTCCATCAGGTCCTAATATCCTGGTACCCAGGGCTCTATTGTCCCTCCATCAGGTCCTAATGTCCTGGTACTCAGGGCTCTATTGTCCCTCCATCAGGTCCTAATGTCCTGGTCCTCAGGGCTCTATTGTCCCTCCATTAGGTCCTAATGTCCTGGTACTCAGGGCTCTATTGTCCCTTCATCAGGTCCTAATGTCCTGGTACTCAACTCACTAACGACCATCAGGTCCTAATGGTCTGGTACTCAGGGCTTCATTGTCCCTGCATCAGATCCTAATGGCCTGGTACCCAACTCACTAACGACCGTCAGGTCCTAATGTCCTGGTACCCAGGGCCCTATTGTCCCTCAAACATGTCCTAATGGTCTGGTACCCAGCGCTCTATTGTCCCTCCATCAGGTCCTAATGGTCTGTTACTCAGGGCTCAATTGTCTCTCCATTAGGTACTAATGTCCTGGTACTCAACTCACTAACAACCGTCAGGTCCTAATGTCCTAGTACCCATCCCACTAATGACCGTCAGGACCTAATGGTCTGGTACTCAGGGTTCTATTGTCCCTCCATCAGGTCCTAATGCCCACGTACTCAACCCATTAACGACCATCAGGTCCTAATGTCCTGGTACCCAGGGCTCTATTGTCCTAATGACCTGGTACCCAACTCACTAACGACCGTCAGGTCCAAATGGTCTGGTACCCAGGGCTCTATTGTCCCTCCATCAGGTCCTAATGGTCTGGTACTCAGGGCTCTATTGTCCATCCATCAGGTCCTAATGTCCTGGTACTCAGGGCAATATCGTCCCTCCATCAGGTCCTAATGTCATGGTACCCAACTCACTAACGACCGTCAGGTCCTAATGTTCTGGTACTCAGGGTTCTATTGTCCCTCCATCAGGTCCTAATGCCCACGTACTAAACCCATTAACGACCATCAGGTCCTAATGTCCCAGGGCTCTATTGTCCCTCGGTCAGGACCTAATGTCCTGGTACTCAGGGCTCAATTGTCTCTCCATTAGGTACTAATGTCCTGGTACTCAACTCACTAACAACCGTCAGGTCCTAATGTCCTAGTACCCATCCCACTAATGACCGTCAGGACCTAATGGTCTGGTACTCAGGGTTCTATTGTCCCTAAATAAGGTCCTAATGCCCACGTACTCAACCCATTAACGACCATCAGGTCCTAATGTCCCAGGGCTCTATTGTCCCTCCGTCAGGACCTAATGTCCTGGTACTCAGGGCTCAATTGTCTCTCCATTAGGTACTAATGTCCTGGTACTCAACTCACTAACAACCGTCAGGTCCTAATGTCCTAGTACCCATCCCACTAATGACCGTCAGGTCCTAATGTCCTGGTACCCAAGGCTCTATTGTCCCTCCATCAGGTCCTAATGTACTGGTACTCAGGGCTCTATTGTCCCTCCATCAGGTCCTAATGGTCTGGTACTTAGGGTTCTATTGTCCCTCCATCAGGTCCTAATGCCCACTATATCAACCCATTAACGACCATCAGGTCCTAATGTCCTGGTACCCAGGGCTCTATTGTCCCTCCGTCAGGACCTAATGTCCTGGTACTCAGGGATCAATTGTCTCTCCATTAGGTACTAATGTCCTGGTACTCAACTCACTAACAACCGTCAGGTCCTAATGTCCTAGTACCCATCCCACTAATGACCGTCAGGTCCTAATGTCCTGGTACCCAAGGCTCTATTGTCCCTCCATCAGGTCCTAATGGTCTGGTACCCAAGGCTCTATTGTCCCTCCATCAGGTCCTAATGACCTGGTACCCAACTCACTAACAAACGTCAGGTCCAAATGGTCTGGTACCCAAGGCTCTAATGTCCCTCCATCAGGTCCTAATGACCTGGTACCCAACTCACTAACAACCGTCAGGTCCAAATGGTCTGGTACCCAAGGCTCTATTGTCCCTCCATCAGGTCCTAATGTCCTGGTACTCAACTCACTAACAACCGTCAGGTCCTAATGTCCTAGTACCCATCCCACTAATGACCGTCAGGTCCTAATGACCTGGTACCCAACTCACTAACAACCGTCAGGTCCAAATGGTCTGGTACCCAGGGCTCAATTGTCCCGCCATCAGGTCTTAATGTACTGGAACTCAGGGCTTTATTGTCCCTCCATCAGTTCCTAATGGTCTGGTACTCAGGGTTCTATTGTCCCTCCATCAGGTCCTAATGCCCACGTTATCAACCCATTAACGACCATCAGGTCCTAATGTCCTGGTACCCAGGGCTCTATTGTCCCTCCGTCAGGACCTAATGTCCTGGTACTCAGGGCTCAATTGTCTCTCCATTAGGTACTAATGTCCTGGTACCCAACTCACTAACGACCGTCAGGTCCAAATGGTCTGGTACCCAGGGCTCTATTGTCCCTCCATTAGGTCTTAATGTACTGGTACTCAGGGCTGTATTGTCCCTCCATCAGGTCCTAATGTCATGGTACCCAACTCACTAACGACCGTCAGGTCCTAATGTCCTAGTACCCATCACACTAATGACCGTCAGGTCCTAATGTCCTGGTACCCAGGGCCCTATTGTCCCTCAAACATGTCCTAATGGTCTGGTACCCAGCGCTCTATTGTCCCTCCATCAGGTCCTAATGGTCTGTTACTCAGGGCACTATTGTCCCTCCATTAGGTCCTAATGACCTGGTACCCAACTCACCAACGACCGTCAGGTCCTAAGGTCCTAGTACCCAACCCACTAACGACCGTCAGGACCTAATGGTCTGGTACTCAGGGTTCTATTGTCCCTCCATCAGGTCCTAATGCCCACGTACTCAACCCATTAACGACCATCAGGTCCTAATGTCCTGGTACCCAGGGCTCTATTGTCCTAATGACCTGGTACCCAACTCACTAACGACCGTCAGGTCCAAATGGTCTGGTACCCAGGGCTCTATTGTCCCTCCATCAGGTCCTAATGGTCTGGTACTCAGGGCTCTATTGTCCATCCATCAGGTCCTAATGTCCTGGTACTCAGGGCAATATTGTCCCTCCATCAGGTCCTAATGTCATGGTACCCAACTCACTAACGACCGTCAGGTCCTAATGTTCTGGTACTCAGGGTTCTATTGTCCCTCCATCAGGTCCTAATGCCCACGTACTAAACCCATTAACGACCATCAGGTCCTAATGTCCCAGGGCTCTATTGTCCCTCGGTCAGGACCTAATGTCCTGGTACTCAGGGCTCAATTGTCTCTCCATTAGGTACTAATGTCCTGGTACTCAACTCACTAACAACCGTCAGGTCCTAATGTCCTAGTACCCATCCCACTAATGACCGTCAGGACCTAATGGTCTGGTACTCAGGGTTCTATTGTCCCTAAATAAGGTCCTAATGCCCACGTACTCAACCCATTAACGACCATCAGGTCCTAATGTCCCAGGGCTCTATTGTCCCTCCGTCAGGACCTAATGTCCTGGTACTCAGGGCTCAATTGTCTCTCCATTAGGTACTAATGTCCTGGTACTCAACTCACTAACAACCGTCAGGTCCTAATGTCCTAGTACCCATCCCACTAATGACCGTCAGGTCCTAATGTCCTGGTACCCAAGGCTCTATTGTCCCTCCATCAGGTCCTAATGTACTGGTACTCAGGGCTCTATTGTCCCTCCATCAGGTCCTAATGGTCTGGTACTTAGGGTTCTATTGTCCCTCCATCAGGTCCTAATGCCCACTATATCAACCCATTAACGACCATCAGGTCCTAATGTCCTGGTACCCAGGGCTCTATTGTCCCTCCGTCAGGACCTAATGTCCTGGTACTCAGGGATCAATTGTCTCTCCATTAGGTACTAATGTCCTGGTACTCAACTCACTAACAACCGTCAGGTCCTAATGTCCTAGTACCCATCCCACTAATGACCGTCAGGTCCTAATGTCCTGGTACCCAAGGCTCTATTGTCCCTCCATCAGGTCCTAATGGTCTGGTACCCAAGGCTCTATTGTCCCTCCATCAGGTCCTAATGACCTGGTACCCAACTCACTAACAAACGTCAGGTCCAAATGGTCTGGTACCCAAGGCTCTAATGTCCCTCCATCAGGTCCTAATGACCTGGTACCCAACTCACTAACAACCGTCAGGTCCAAATGGTCTGGTACCCAAGGCTCTATTGTCCCTCCATCAGGTCCTAATGTCCTGGTACTCAACTCACTAACAACCGTCAGGTCCTAATGTCCTAGTACCCATCCCACTAATGACCGTCAGGTCCTAATGACCTGGTACCCAACTCACTAACAACCGTCAGGTCCAAATGGTCTGGTACCCAGGGCTCTATTGTCCCGCCATCAGGTCTTAATGTACTGGTACTCAGGGCTTTATTGTCCCTCCATCAGTTCCTAATGGTCTGGTACTCAGGGTTCTATTGTCCCTCCATCAGGTCCTAATGCCCACGTTATCAACCCATTAACGACCATCAGGTCCTAATGTCCTGGTACCCAGGGCTCTATTGTCCCTCCGTCAGGACCTAATGTCCTGGTACTCAGGGCTCAATTGTCTCTCCATTAGGTACTAATGTCCTGGTACCCAACTCACTAACGACCGTCAGGTCCAAATGGTCTGGTACCCAGGGCTCTATTGTCCCTCCATTAGGTCTTAATGTACTGGTACTCAGGGCTGTATTGTCCCTCCATCAGGTCCTAATGTCATGGTACCCAACTCACTAACGACCGTCAGGTCCTAATGGTCTGGTACTCAGGGTTCTATTGTCCCTCCATCAGGTCCTAATGCCCACGTACTCAACCCATTAACGACCATCAGGTCCTAATGTCCTGGTACCCAGGGCTCTATTGTCCCTCCGTCAGGACCTAATGTCCTGGTACTCAGGGCTCAATTGTCTCTCCATTAGGTACTAATGTCCTGGTACTCAACTCACTAACAACCGTCAGGTCCTAATGTCCTAGTACCCATCCCACTAATGACCGTCAGGTCCTAATGTCCTGGTACCCAAGGCTCTATTGTCCCTCCATCAGGTCCTAATGGTCTGGTACCCAAGGCTCTATTGTCCCTCCATCAGGTCCTAATGACCTGGTACCCAACTCACTAACGACCGTCAGGTCCAAATGGTCTGGTACCCAGGGCTCTATTGTCCCTCCATCAGGTCTTAATGTACTGGTACTCAGGGCTCTATTGTCCCTCCATCAGTTCCTAATGGTCTGGTACTCAGGGTTCTATTGTCCCTCCATCAGGTACTAATGTCCTGGTACTCAACTCACTAACAACCGTCAGGTCCTAATGTCCTAGTACCCATCCCACTAATGACCGTCAGGTCCTAATGTCCTGGTACCCAGGGCTCTATTGTCCCTCCATCAGGTCCTAATGGTCTGGTACTCAGGGCTCTATTGTCCATCCATCAGGTCCTAATGTCCTGGTACTCAGGGCTCTATTGTCCCTTCATCAGGTCCTAATGTCCTGGTAACCAGGGCTCTATTGTCCCTCCATGAGGTCCTAATGGCCTGGTACCCAACTCACTAACGACCGTCAGGTCCTAATGTCCTGGTACCCAGGGCCCTATTGTCCCTCAAACATGTCCTAATGGTCTGGTACCCAGCGCTCTATTGTCCCTCCATCAGGTCCTAATGGTCTGTTACTCAGGGCACTATTGTCCCTCCATTAGGTCCTAATGACCTGGTACCCAACTCACCAATGACCGTCAGGTCCTAACGTCCTAGTACCCAACCCACTAACGACCGTCAGGACCTAATGGTCTGGTACTCAGGGTTCTATTGTCCCTTCATCAGGTCCTAATGTCCTGGTAACCAGGGCTCTATTGTCCCTCCATGAGGTCCTAATGGCCTGGTACCCAACTCACTAACGACCGTCAGGTCCTAATGTCCTGGTACCCAGGGCCCTATTGTCCCTCAAACATGTCCTAATGGTCTGGTACCCAGCGCTCTATTGTCCCTCCATCAGGTCCTAATGGTCTGTTACTCAGGGCACTATTGTCCCTCCATTAGGTCCTAATGACCTGGTACCCAACTCACCAATGACCGTCAGGTCCTAACGTCCTAGTACCCAACCCACTAACGACCGTCAGGACCTAATGGTCTGGTACTCAGGGTTCTATTGTCCCTTCATCAGGTCCTAATGTCCTGGTAACCAGGGCTCTATTGTCCCTCCATGAGGTCCTAATGGCCTGGTACCCAACTCACTAACGACCGTCAGGTCCTAATGTCCTGGTACCCAGGGCCCTATTGTCCCTCAAACATGTCCTAATGGTCTGGTACCCAGCGCTCTATTGTCCCTCCATCAGGTCCTAATGGTCTGTTACTCAGGGCACTATTGTCCCTCCATTAGGTCCTAATGACCTGGTACCCAACTCACCAATGACCGTCAGGTCCTAACGTCCTAGTACCCAAGGCTCTATTGTCCCTCCATCAGGTCCTAATGGTCTGGTACCCAAGGCTCTATTGTCCCTCCATCAGGTCCTAATGACCTGGTACCCAACTCACTAACGACCGTCAGGTCCAAATGGTCTGGTACCCAGGGCTCTATTGTCCCTCCATCAGGTCTTAATGTACTGGTACTCAGGGCTCTATTGTCCCTCCATCAGTTCCTAATGGTCTGGTACTCAGGGTTCTATTGTCCCTCCATCAGGTACTAATGTCCTGGTACTCAACTCACTAACAACCGTCAGGTCCTAATGTCCTAGTACCCATCCCACTAATGACCGTCAGGTCCTAATGTCCTGGTACCCAGGGCTCTATTGTCCCTCCATCAGGTCCTAATGGTCTGGTACTCAGGGCTCTATTGTCCATCCATCAGGTCCTAATGTCCTGGTACTCAGGGCTCTATTGTCCCTTCATCAGGTCCTAATGTCCTGGTAACCAGGGCTCTATTGTCCCTCCATGAGGTCCTAATGGCCTGGTACCCAACTCACTAACGACCGTCAGGTCCTAATGTCCTGGTACCCAGGGCCCTATTGTCCCTCAAACATGTCCTAATGGTCTGGTACCCAGCGCTCTATTGTCCCTCCATCAGGTCCTAATGGTCTGTTACTCAGGGCACTATTGTCCCTCCATTAGGTCCTAATGACCTGGTACCCAACTCACCAATGACCGTCAGGTCCTAACGTCCTAGTACCCAACCCACTAACGACCGTCAGGACCTAATGGTCTGGTACTCAGGGTTCTATTGTCCCTTCATCAGGTCCTAATGTCCTGGTAACCAGGGCTCTATTGTCCCTCCATGAGGTCCTAATGGCCTGGTACCCAACTCACTAACGACCGTCAGGTCCTAATGTCCTGGTACCCAGGGCCCTATTGTCCCTCAAACATGTCCTAATGGTCTGGTACCCAGCGCTCTATTGTCCCTCCATCAGGTCCTAATGGTCTGTTACTCAGGGCACTATTGTCCCTCCATTAGGTCCTAATGACCTGGTACCCAACTCACCAATGACCGTCAGGTCCTAACGTCCTAGTACCCAACCCACTAACGACCATCAGGTCCTAATGTCCTGGTACCCAGGGCTCTATTGTCCCTCCGTCAGGACCTAATGTCCTGGTACTCAGGGCTCAATTGTCTCTCCATTAGGTACTAATGTCCTGGTACCCAACTCACTAACGACCGTCAGGTCCAAATGGTCTGGTACCCAGGGCTCTATTGTCCCTCCATTAGGTCTTAATGTACTGGTACTCAGGGCTGTATTGTCCCTCCATCAGGTCCTAATGTCATGGTACCCAACTCACTAACGACCGTCAGGTCCTAATGGTCTGGTACTCAGGGTTCTATTGTCCCTCCATCAGGTCCTAATGCCCACGTACTCAACCCATTAACGACCATCAGGTCCTAATGTCCTGGTACCCAGGGCTCTATTGTCCCTCCGTCAGGACCTAATGTCCTGGTACTCAGGGCTCAATTGTCTCTCCATTAGGTACTAATGTCCTGGTACTCAACTCACTAACAACCGTCAGGTCCTAATGTCCTAGTACCCATCCCACTAATGACCGTCAGGTCCTAATGTCCTGGTACCCAAGGCTCTATTGTCCCTCCATCAGGTCCTAATGGTCTGGTACCCAAGGCTCTATTGTCCCTCCATCAGGTCCTAATGACCTGGTACCCAACTCACTAACGACCGTCAGGTCCAAATGGTCTGGTACCCAGGGCTCTATTGTCCCTCCATCAGTTCCTAATGGTCTGGTACTCAGAGTTCTATTGTCCCTCCATCAGGTACTAATGTCCTGGTACTCAACTCACTAACAACCGTCAGGTCCTAATGTCCTAGTACCCATCCCACTAATGACCGTCAGGTCCTAATGTCCTGGTACCCAGGGCTCTATTGTCCCTCCATCAGGTCCTAATGGTCTGGTACTCAGGGCTCTATTGTCCGTCCATCAGGTCCTAATGTCATGGTACCCAACTCACTAACGACCGTCAGGTCCTAATGGTCTGGTACTCAGGGTTCTATTGTCCCTCCATCAGGTCCTAATGCCCACGTACTCAACCCATTAACGACCATCAGGTCCTAATGTCCTGGTACCCAGGGCTCTATTGTCCCTCCGTCAGGACCTAATGTCCTGGTACTCAGGGCTCAATTGTCTCTCCATTAGGTACTAATGTCCTGGTACTCAACTCACTAACAACCGTCAGGTCCTAATGTCCTAGTACCCATCACACTAATGACCGTCAGGTCCTAATGTCCTGGTACCCAAGGCTCTATTGTCCCTCCATCAGGTCCTAATGGTCTGGTACCCAAGGCTCTATTGTCCCTCCATCAGGTCCTAATGACCTGGTACCCAACTCACTAACGACCGTCAGGTCCAAATGGTCTGGTACCCAGGGCTCTATTGTCCCTCCATCAGTTCCTAATGGTCTGGTACTCAGAGTTCTATTGTCCCTCCATCAGGTACTAATGTCCTGGTACTCAACTCACTAACAACCGTCAGGTCCTAATGTCCTAGTACCCATCCCACTAATGACCGTCAGGTCCTAATGTCCTGGTACCCAGGGCTCTATTGTCCCTCCATCAGGTCCTAATGGTCTGGTACTCAGGGCTCTATTGTCCGTCCATCAGGTCCTAATGTCCTGGTACTCAGGGCTCTATTGTCCCTTCATCAGGTCCTAATGTCCTGGTAACCAGGGCTCTATTGTCCCTCCATGAGGTCCTAATGTCCTGGTACTAAACTCACTAACGACCATCAGGTCCTAATGATCTCGTACTCAGGGCTCCATTGTCCCTGCATCAGATCCTAATGGCCTGGTACCCAACTCACTAACGACCGTCAGGTCCTAATGTCCTGGTACCCAGGGCCCTATTGTCCCTCAAACATGTCCTAATGGTCTGGTACCCAGCGCTCTATTGTCCCTCCATCAGGTCCTAATGGTCTGTTACTCAGGGCACTATTGTCCCTCCATTAGGTCCTAATGACCTGGTACCCAACTCACCAATGACCGTCAGGTCCTAATGGTCTGGTACTCAGGGTTCTATTGTCCCTCCATCAGGTCCTAATGCCCACGTACTCAACCCATTAACGACCATCAGGTCCTAATGTCCTGGTACCCAGGGCTCTATTGTCCTAATGACCTGGTACCCAACTCACTAACAACCGTCAGGTCCAAATGGTCTGGTACCCAAGGCTCTATTGTCCCTCCATCAGGTACTAATGTCCTGGTACTCAACTCACTAACAACCGTCAGGTCCTAATGTCCTAGTACCCATCCCACTAATGACCGTCAGGTCCTAATGACCTGGTACCCAACTCACTAACAACCGTCAGGTTCAAATGGTCTGGTACCCAGGGCTCTATTGTCCCTCCATCAGGTCTTAATGTACTGGTACTCAGGGCTCTATTGTCCCTCCATCAGTTCCTAATGGTCTGGTACTCAGGGTTCTATTGTCCCTCCATCAGGTCCTAATGCCCACGTTATCAACCCATTAACGACCATCAGGTCCTAATGTCCTGGTACCCAGGGCTCTATTGTCCCTCCGTCAGGACCTAATGTCCTGGTACTCAGGGCTCAATTGTCTCTCCATTAGGTACTAATGTCCTGGTACCCAACTCACTAACGACCGTCAGGTCCAAATGGTCTGGTACCCAGGGCTCTATTGTCCCTCCATTAGGTCTTAATGTACTGGTACTCAGGGCTCTATTGTCCCTTCATCAGGTCCTAATGTCATGGTACCCAACTCACTAACGACCGTCAGGTCCTAATGGTCTGGTACTCAGGGTTCTATTGTCCCTCCATCAGGTCCTAATGCCCACGTACTCAACCCATTAACGACCATCAGGTCCTAATGTCCTGGTACCCAGGGCTCTATTGTCCCTCCGTCAGGACCTAATGTCCTGGTACTCAGGGCTCAATTGTCTCTCCATTAGGTACTAATGTCCTGGTACTCAACTCACTAACACCCGTCAGGTCCTAATGTCCTAGTACCCATCCCACTAATGACCGTCAGGTCCTAATGTCCTGGTACCCAAGGCTCTATTGTCCCTCCATCAGGTCCTAATGGTCTGGTACCCAAGGCTCTATTGTCCCTCCATCAGGTCCTAATGTCCTGGTACTCAACTCACTAACAACCGTCAGGTCCTAATGTCCTAGTACCCATCCCACTAATGACCGTCAGGTCCTAATGTCCTGGTACCCAACTCACTAACGACCGTCAGGTCCTAATGGTCTGGTACTCAGGGCTCTATTGTCCATCCATCAGGTCCTAATGTCCTGGTACCCAGTGCTCTATTGTCCCTCCATCAGGCCCTATAGTCCTGGTACCCAGGGATCTATTGTCCCTCCATCAGGTCCTAATGGTCTGGTACCAAAGGCCCTATTGTCCCTCCATCAGGTCCTAATGGTCTGGGACCCAAGGCTCTATTGTCCCTCCATCAGGTCCTAATGGTCTGGTACCCAAGGCTCTATTGTCCCTCCATCAAGTCTTAATGTACTGGTACTCAGGGCTCTATTGTCCCTCCATCAGGTCCTAATGGTCTGGTACTCAGGGCTCTATTGTTCCTCCATCAGGTCCTAATGTCCTGGTACCCAACTCACTAACGACCGTCAGGTCCTAATGTCATGGTACTCAGGGCTCTATTGTCCCTCTATCAGGTCCTAATGTCCTGTTACCCAGGGCTCTATTGTCCCTCCATCAGGTCCTAATGGTCTGGTCCTCAGGGCTCTATTGTCCCTCCATCAGGTCCTAATGGTCTGGTCCTCAGGGCTCTATTGTCCCTCCATTAGGTCCTAATGTCCTGGTAACCAACTCATTAACAACCGTCAGGTCCTCATGGCTGATACCCAGGGCTCTATTGTCCCTCCATTAGGTTCTAATGTCCTAGTAACCAACTCACAAACGACCGTCAGGACCTAATGGTTTGGTACTCAGGACTATATTGTCCCTCCATCAGGTCCTAATGACCTGGTACCCAACTCACTAACGACAGTCAGGTCCTAATGTCCTGGTACCCAGGGCCCTATTGTCCCTCAAACAGGTCCTAATGACCTGGTACCCAACTCACTAACGACTGTCAGGAACTAATGTCAAGCTACCCAGGGCTCTATTGTCCCTCCATCAGGTCCTAATGTCATGGTACCCAACCCACTAACGACCGTCAGGTCCAAATGTCCTGGTACCCAGGGCTCTATTGTCCCTCCTTCAGGTCCTAATGTCCTGGTACTCAGGGCTCTATTGTCCCTCCATCAGGTCCTAATGTCCTGGTAACCAACTCAGGTCTTAATTTCCTGGTAATCAGGGCTCTATTGTCCCTCCATCAAGTCCTAATGGTCTGGTACTCAGGGCTCTATTGTCCCTACATCAGGTCCTAACGTCCTGGTAATCAGGGCTCTATTGTCCTTCCATTAGGTCCTAATGTCCTGGTGCCCAGGGCTCTATTGTCCTTCCATCAGGTCCTAATGTCCTGGTACCCAGGGCTCTATTGTCCCTCCATCAGGTCCTAATGGTCTGGTCCTCAGGGCTCTATTGTCCCTCCATTAAGTCCTAATGTCCTGGTACCCAACTCACTAACGACCGTCAGGTCCTAATGTCATGGTACTCAGGGCTCTATTGTCCCTCCATCAGGTCCTAATGTCCTGTTACCGAGGGCTCTATTGTCCCTCCATCAGGTCGTAATGTCCTGGTACCCAGGGCTCTATTGTCCCTCCATCAGGTCCTAATGGTCTGGTCCTCAGGGCTCTATTGTCCCTCCATTAGGTCCTAATGTCCTGGTAACCAACTCATTAACAACCGTCCGGTCCTCATGGCTGGTACCCAGGGCTCTATTGTCCCTCCATCAGGTCCTAATGGTCTGGTCCTCAGGGCTCTATTGTCCCTCCATTAGGTCCTAATGTCCTGGTAACCAACTCATTAACAACCGTCAGGTCCTCATGGCTGATACCCAGGGCTCTATTGTCCCTCCATTAGGTTCTAATGTCCTAGTAACCAACTCACAAACGACCGTCAGGACCTAATGGTTTGGTACTCAGGACTATATTGTCCCTCCATCAGGTCCTAATGACCTGGTACCCAACTCACTAACGACAGTCAGGTCCTAATGTCCTGGTACCCAGGGCCCTATTGTCCCTCAAACAGGTCCTAATGACCTGGTACCCAACTCACTAACGACAGTCAGGTCCTAATGTCATGGTACCCAACTCACTAACGACAGTCAGGTCCTAATGTCCTTGTACCCAACCCACTAACGACTGTCAGGAACTAATGTCAAGCTACCCAGGGCTCTATTGTCCCTCCATCAGGTCCTAATGTCATGGTACCCAACCCACTAACGACCGTCAGGTCCAAATGTCCTGGTACCCAGGGCTCTATTGTCCCTCCTTCAGGTCCTAATGTCCTGGTACTCAGGGTTCTATTGTCCCTCCATCGGGTCCTAATGTCCTGGTAACCAACTCAGGTCTTAATGTCCTGGTAATCAGGGCTCTATTGTCCCTCCATCAAGTCCTAATGGTCTGGTACTCAGGGCTCTATTGTCCCTACATCAGGTCCTAACGTCCTGGTAATCAGGGCTCTATTGTCCTTCCATTAGGTCCTAATGTCCTGGTGCCCAGGGCTCTATTGTCCTTCCATCAGGTCCTAATGTCCTGGTACCCAGGGCTCTATTGTCCCTCCATCAGGTCCTAATGGTCTGGTCCTCAGGGCTCTATTGTCCCTCCATTAAGTCCTAATGTCCTGGTACCCAACTCACTAACGACCGTCAGGTCCTAATGTCAGGGTACTCAGGGCTCTATTGTCCCTCCATCAGGTCCTAATGTCCTGTTACCGAGGGCTCTATTGTCCCTCCATCAGGTCGTAATGTCCTGGTACCCAGGGCTCTATTGTCCCTCCATCAGGTCCTAATGGTCTGGTCCTCAGGGCTCTATTGTCCCTCCATTAGGTCCTAATGTCCTGGTAACCAACTCATTAACAACCGTCCGGTCCTCATGGCTGGTACCCAGGGCTCTTTTGTCCCTCCATCAGGTCCTAATGGTCTGGTCCTCAGGGCTCTATTGTCCCTCCATTAGGTCCTAATGTCCTGGTAACCAACTCATTAACAACCGTCAGGTCCTCATGGCTGGTACCCAGGGCACTATTGTCCCTCCATCAGGTCCTAATGTCCTGGTACTTAGGGCTCTATTGTCCATCCATTAGGTTCTAATGTCCTAGTAACCAACTCACAAACGACCGTCAGGACCTAATGGTTTGGTACTCAGGACTATATTGTCCCTCCATCAGGTCCTAATGACCTGGTACCCAACTCACTAACGACAGTCAGGTCCTAATGTCCTGGTACCCAGGGCGCTATTGTCCCTCAAACAGGTCCTAATGGTCTTGTACCCAGGGCTCTATTGTCCCTCCATCAGGTCCTAATGGTTTGTTACTCAGGGCTCTATTGTCCCTCCATTAGGTCCTAATGACCTGGTACCCAACTCACTAACGACAGTCAGGTCCTAATGTCCTGGTACTCAGGGCTCTATTGTCCCTCCATCAGGTCCTAATGTCCTGGTACTCAGGGCTCTATTGTCCCTCCATCAGGTCCTTATGTCCTGTTACGAGGGCTCTATTGTCCCTCCATCAGGTCCTAAAGTCCTGGTACCCAGGGCTCTATTGTCCCTCCATCAGGTCCTAATGTCCTGGTACCCAACTCATTAACGACCATCAGGTCCTAATGTCCTGGTACCCAACTCACTAACGACCATCGGGTCCTAATGTCCTGGTACCCAGGGCTCTCACAGTTGGACGTTCTGCCAATTTCTCTAAAACAATTTTGGAGGCGGCTTATGGTAGAGAAATGAACATTAAATTATCTGGCAAAAGCTCTGGTGGACATTCCTGCAGTCAGAATGAAAGGTAGTAGCCTCGGGCTAGTGGGTCTACTAGTCTGGTCTGAAAGGTATCAGCCTGTAAGAAACCAACTGACCTGTTCTAGAATCCTCATGTGACAGTAAGAAACCAACTGACCTGTTCTAGAATCCTTATGTGACAGTAAGATACCAACCAAACTGTTCTAGAATTCTCATGTGACAGAAAGAAACCAACTGACCTGTTCTAGAATCCTCATGTGACAGTAAGAAACCAACTGACCTGTTCTAGAATCCTCATGTGACAGTAAGATACCAACTGACCTGTTCTAGAATCCTCATGTGACAGTAAAATACCAACCAAACTGTTCTAGAATCCTCATGTGACAGTAAGAAACCAACTGACCTGTTCTAGAATCCTCTCAACAACACAAACAGTCAGGGCCTAACCTGACCCATAAACACACAGGTATCTATTCCCCAGTAACCCAGAGGCACATACTTCCCACAAAACCATCTCAGAACTGCGCATCCTGTTCAGCCACCTTGTTGTGTTGAACAAAAGATTAACAGCATTCCCAAAGCTGTTCTCATCCTCCCAACACCTCATGGACTCCACCCCTCCCTCCCTCCCACTCATTCCACTCCTTCCACCCCTCCCTCCCTCCCGCTCTTTCCACTCCTTCCCTCCCTCCTTCCCTCCCTCCCACTCTTTCCACCCACCCCTCCCTCCCTTCCTTCCCCTCTTTCCACCACCCCCCACTCCTTACACCATCCCTCCCTCCCCCTCCTTCCACCACCCCTCTCTCCACACTCCCTCCACCACCCCTCCCTCCCCCTCCTTCCACCACCCCTCCCTCCCCAATCTTTCCACCACCCCTCCCTACCCCTCCTTCAACCACCCCTTCCTCCCCCTCCTTCCACCACCCCTCCCTCCCTAATTTTCCACCAACCCTCCCTCACAACTCCTTCCACCACCCCTCCCTCCCCCTCCTTCCACCACCCCTCTCTCCCCAATCTTTCCACCACCCCTCCCTCCCCTCCTTCCACCACCCGTCCCTCCCCAATCTTTCCACAACCCCTCCCTCCTCACTCCTTCCACAACCCCTCCCTCCTCACTCCTTCCACCACCCCTTCCTCCCCACTCCTTCCACTACCCCTCCCTCCCCACTCCTGGGTGTGTCTGTGTCTTTGTCTGTGCGTGTGTTACTCAAGGGAGGGGAATTTGCTGACATTGTTGGAAACTCTGATGAGCATGCGAGCTTCAGCATTCAGATGCTCCCCTCTCTTCACATGGATCTGAAATCAATCAATCAATATATCAACCAGTCAATACAATCAATCAACACATATATCAATACACCAACCAATACATTAACCAATACATCAACCAACCAATACATCAACCAATACATCAACCAACCAATACATCAACCAAACGATACATCGATCAACCAACTATAAATCAACCAACCATAAAATCAATCAACCAATATATCAATCAATACATCAACCAACCAATACATTAATAAACCAATACATCAATCAACCAATCAATAATCAACTAACCAATACATCCATCAACCAACCAACACATCAATCAATCAATACACCAATCAACTAATCAGTACATCAGTCAACCAATACATCAGTCAACCAATCAATACATCAACCAACCAATACATCAACCAACCAAAACATCAGTCAACCAATACATCCATCAACCAATACATCAACCAACCAACCAACCAAAACATCAATCAACCAATACATCAACCAACCAACCAACCAAAACATCAATCAACCAATACATCAACCAACCAACCAACCAATACATCAATCAACCAATACATCAACCAACCAACCAACCAAAACATCAATCAACCAATACATCAACCAACCAACCAACCAAAACATCAATCAACCAATACATCAACCAACCAACCAACCAAAACATCAATCAACCAATACATCAACCAACCAACCAAAACATCCATAAACCAACCAAAACATCAATCAACCAATACATCAATCAAACAACCAATACATCAACCAACCAACCAACCAAAACATCAATCAACGAATACATCAACCAACCAACCAATACATCCATCAACCAATACATCAATCAAACAACCAATACATCCATAAACCAACCAAAACATCAATCAACCAATACATCAGTCAACCAATCAATACATCAATCAGCATGTATCAGGCTACAGGTAGCTGGAACAGTGTGTTAACCTATATCAGGCTGCAGGTAGCTGGAACAGTGTGTTTACCTATATCAGGCTGCAGGTAGCTGGAACAGTGTGTGTGTTTACCTATATCAGGCTGCAGGTAGCTGGAACAGTGTGTTTACCTACATCAGACTGCAGGTAGCTGGAACAGTGTGTTTACCTATATCAGGCTGCAGGTAGCTGGAACAGTGTGTGTGTTTACCTGTATCAGGCTGCAGGTAGCTGGAACAGTGTGTTTACCTATATCAGGCTACAGGTAGCTGGAACAGTGTGTTTACCTACATCAGGCTACAGGTAGCTGGAACAGTGTGTGTGTTTACCTATATCAGGCTGCAGGTAGCTGGAACAGTGTGTTTACCTATATCAGGCTGCAGGTAGCTGGAACAGTGTGTGTGTTTACCTGTATCAGGCTGCAGGTAACTGGAACAGTGTGTGTGTTTACCTGTATCAGGCTGCAGGTAGCTGGAACAGTGTGTTTACCTATATCAGGCTACAGGTAGCTGGAACAGTGTGTGTGTTTACCTATATCAGGCTGCAGGTAGCTGGAACAGTGTGTTTACCTGTATCAGGCTACAGGTAGCTGGAACAGTGTGTGTGTTTACCTATATCAGGCTGCAGGTAGCTGGAACAGTGTGTTTACCTATATCAGGCTACAGGTAGCTGGAACAGTGTGTGTGTTTACCTATATCAGGCTGCAGGTAGCTGGAACAGTGTGTTTACCTATATCAGGCTGCAGGTAGCTGAAACAGTGTGTGTGTTTACCTGTATCAGGCTGCAGGTAGCTGGAACAGTGTGTGTGTTTACCTGTATCAGGCTGCAGGTAGCTGGAACAGTGTGTTTACCTATATCAGGCTGCAGGTAGCTGGAACAGTGTGTTTACCTATATCAGGCTGCAGGTAGCTGGAACAGTGTGTGTGTTTACCTGTATCAGGCTGCAGGTAGCTTGAACAGTGTGTTTACCTATATCAGGCTGCAGGTAGCTGGAACAGTGTGTGTGTTTACCTGTATCAGGCTGCAGGTAGCTGGAACAGTGTGTTTACCTATATCAGGCTGCAGGTAGCTGGAACAGTGTGTTTACTTGTATCAGGCTACAGGTAGCTGGAACAGTGTGTTTACCTATATCAGGCTGCAGGTAGCTGGAACAGTGTGTGTGTTTACCTATATCAGACTGCAGGTAGCTGGAACAGTGTGTGTGTTTACCTGTATCAGGCTACAGGTAGCTGGAACAGTGTGTTTACCTACATCAGGCTACAGGTAGCTGGAACAGTGTGTGTGTTTACCTGTATCAGGCTGCAGGTAGCTTGAACAGTGTGTTTACCTATATCAGGCTGCAGGTAGCTGGAACAGTGTGTGTGTTTACCTGTATCAGGCTGCAGGTAGCTGGAACAGTGTGTTTACCTATATCAGGCTGCAGGTAGCTGGAACAGTGTGTTTACCTGTATCAGGCTACAGGTAGCTGGAACAGTGTGTTTACCTATATCAGGCTGCAGGTAGCTGGAACAGTGTGTGTGTTTACCTATATCAGACTGCAGGTAGCTGGAACAGTGTGTGTGTTTACCTATATCAGGCTACAGGTAGCTGGAACAGTGTATTTACCTACATCAGGCTACAGGTAGCTGGAACAGTGTGTGTGTTTACCTATATCAGGCTGCAGGTAGCTGGAACAGTGTATTTACCTACATCAGGCTACAGGTAGCTGGAACAGTGTGTGTGTTTACCTATATCAGGCTGCAGGTAGCTGGAACAGTGTGTGTGTTTACCTGTATGAGGCTACAGGTAGACAGACAGAGAGATAAACACATCAGATCTATTTTAACAACACATCAATTGTGTGTCAGGGTGTGTCTGTGTTTTTGTCTGTACGTGTGTTACTCAAGGGAGGGGAATTTGCTGACGTTGTTGGAAACTCTGATGAGCATGTGAGCTGCATTCAGATGCTCCCCTCTCTTCACATGGATCTGAAATCAATCAATCAATATATCAACCAGTCAATACAATCAATCAACACATATATCAATACACCAACCAATACATCAACCAACCAATACATCAATACATCAACCAACCAATACATCAACCAACCAATACATCAACCAATACATCAACCAACCAATACATCAACCAACCAATACATCAACCAACCAATACATCAACCAATACATCAACCAACCAATACATCAACCAACCAATACATCAACCAACCAATACACCAATACACAAACCAATACACCAACCAACCAATACATAAACCAACCAATACATTAACCAACCAATACACCAATACACAAACCAATACATCAATACATCAACCAACCAATACATCAACCAACCAATACATCAACCAACCAATACATCAACCAACCAATACACCAATACACCAACCAACCAATACATCAACCAACCAATACATTAACCAACCAATACACCAATACACAAACCAATACATCAATACACCAACCAACCAATACACCAATACACCAACCAACCAATACATCAACCAACCAATACATCAATACACCAACCAGCCAATACACCAATACACCAACCAACCAATACATCAACCAACCAATACATCAATACACCAACCAACCAATACACCAACCAACCAATACATCAATACACCAACCAACCAATACATCAATACACCAACCAACCAATACATCAACCAACCAATACATCAATACACCAACCAACCAAAACATCAACCAACCAATACATCAACCAACCAATACATCAATACACCAACCAACCAAAACATCAACCAACCTATACATCAACCAACCTATACATCAACCAACCAATACATCAACCAACCAATACATCAACCAATACATCAACCAATCAATACATCAACCAATACATGAATTAATAAATCAGCCAACCAATACATCAGTCAACCAACCAATACATCAATAAACTAACCAATACATCGATCAACCAATCAATACATCAATACACCAACCAAAACATCAACCAACCAATACATCAACCAACCAATACATCAACCAAACAATACATCAACAAATACATGAATTAATAAATCAGCCAACCAATACATCAGTCAACCAACCAATACATCAATAAACTAACCAATACATCGATCAACCAATCAACACACCAACCAATACATTAATCAAGCAATCAACACATTAACCAACCAATACATCAACCAACCAAAACATCAATCAACCGATACATCAATCAACCGATACATCAATCAACCGATACATCAGTCAACCAATACATCAACCAACCAAAACATCAATCAACCAACTATAAATCAACCAACCATTAAATCAATCAACCAATACATTAATCAATACATCAACCAACCAATACATCAACAAATACATAAATGAATAAATCAACCAACCAATTCATCAATTAACCAATCAACACATCATAAAGCTAATCCATCACTCAAACAATACATCAACCAATACATCAATTAATAAATACATCAACCAATGAATCTGTCAATACATCAACCAATAGATCAACCAACCAACCAATACATCAATCAACCAACCAATACATCAACCAATACAACAATCAACCAACCAATACATCAATCAACCAACCAATGCATCAACCAACAAATACATCAACCAATACAACAACCAATCCATCAATCAACCAACCAATACATCAATCAACCAACCAATACATCAACCGATACATCAATCAACCAACTATAAATCAACCAACCATAAAATCAATCAACCAATATATCAATCAATACATCAACCAACCAATACATTAATAAACCAATACATCAATCAACCAACCAATACATCAATTAATACATCAATCAATACATCAACCCTAAGGTCAAATAGTTTCTCTATACACAGAGGTACCAGACAGGGCTGTCCTTTATCCCCCCTCCTCTTTGCACTCGTTATGGAACCACTGGCCGAGGCCATCAGGGTAACGCCTGCTATACAGGGGCTGCTCATTGGTGATGTTCACCATAAAATAAGCTTGTATGCTGATGATGTCCTGATATTCATCTCTAGTCCCGAGACTTCAATTACAGCTCTAATTAATATTATTGAATTATTCAGCGAATTCTCAGGCTACAAGATTAATCTAACTAAGTCAGAGGCTATGCCACTCTGTAACTAATACTTCTCCCCCCTTCCCTTTTAAATGGTCTCCCTCAGGTTTCATGTATCTGGGTATATTTGTAACTCCTAAATTCCAGCAAATGTACAAAGCCAATTTTGTTCCCTTGTTTGATACAATAAGACAGGATCTGGAGCGCTGGAACTCTCTCCCGATTTCTTGGTTGGGTAGAATATCCCTCTTGAAAATGAACATTTTACCTAGACTACTTTACCCAATCCAAATGATCCCAGTATTACTCTCCAATAAGGTAATAAAGGATGTAAACGGATGGCTAAGTTCCTTTATATGGAGTAAACGCAAGCCAAGACTTAAGATGGCAATATTGCCAGTCTGTTTTATGATACTTTAAGGTCCCTTTCTGCTGTCAACACACAGAGGGTGAAACAAGTGTGGGAGAAAGAATTGTCTGTTACTATTGACGAAGAGATGTGGGAGGACATTTGGAGATATACAAAAACAATATCTAAATGTAATCGTACTAGAGCAATCCAATTAAGAATAATACACAGATTGCATATATCCCCAAATCGCAGACATGCTTTTAGCCCCACTTCCTCTTCCCCTCAGTGTCTTAAATGCAAAACGGATACAGGCACCCTAACACATTGTTTATGGTCATGTACCAAAATACAAAAGATACTGGTCTGGTGTTCTGCAAGAAATTGAAAAGATCCTAGGGGGTTGATCTAGAATTGGACCCAGTTTCTTTACTGTTAGGTCTCCCTAGTAGGCATGTTACTTCTGTGGGTAAGAGGAGGCTTTACAGCATCCGTACTTTCGCAGCGAGGAAAAACATCCTTTTACAGTGGATTAGTGATAAGGTTCCTTCTATTAAAAGATTGGCATAAGATACTATTTGAATGGGTGCCTCTGGAATATCTGACATGTACATTGCATTCTAAAACAGACCAGTTCTACAAAGTATGGGAACCTTATCTAAATGACCTAGAAACCAGAGGTATCAGCTATTATGCTGCAAGGATTCTCGTAGAATGACGGGGATGTATGTATTTCAAAACTACACTGTACGTTCCATGTGAGGAACCTAACCTCTTGGTTTAAACTGAGCTTTTTTTTGTTTAATTTCTGTTTGCAAGTGTGTTTAAAATGAAAAATTGAGAGACGCAATGATGGTGATGGGGTGAGAGGAGGAAGAGGAAGAGAGAAGTGAGAGGAGCACCGAGCGGGAAGAGGAAAATGGTGTAAATATGTGTGTGTGTGTATATATATATATATATATATATATATATATATACACACACACACACATACAGTGCCTTGCGAAAGTATTCGGCCCCCTTGAACTTTGCGACCTTTTGCCACATTTCAGGCTTCAAACATAAAGATATAAAACTGTATTTTTTTGTGAAGAATCAACAACAAGTGGGACACAATCATGATCATTATGAAATCATAGTAACCAGAAAAGTGTTAAACAAATCAAGAAATTCAAGAAATAGTCTCTAGTGTAGTCCAGGGGTTGAGTCTCAATAGTCTAGTGTAGTCCAGGGGGTGAGTCTCAATAGTCTCTAATGTAGTCCAGGGGGTGAGTCTCAATAGTCTCTAGTGTAGTCCAGGAGTTGAGTCTCAATAGTCTAGTGTAGCCTAGGGGTGTCTCAATAGTCTAGCTTGGTCTCCTAGGGGTGAATCTCAATAGTCTAGCTTGGTCTCCTAGGGGTGCATCTCAATAGTCTGGTCTCCTAGGGGTGCATCTCAATAGTCTAGTTCTGTCTCCTAGGGGTGCATCTCAATAGTCTAGTTCTGTCTCCTAGAGGTGCATCTCAATAGTCTAGTTCTGTCTCCTAGGGGTGCATCTCAATAGTCTAGTTCTGTCTCCTAGAGGTGCATCTCAATAGTCTAGTTCTGTCTCCTAGAGGTGCATCTCAATAGTCTAGTTGTCTCCTAGGGGTGCATCTCAATAGTCTAGTTCTGTCTCCTAGAGGTGCATTTCAATAGTCTAGTTCTGTCTCCTAGGGGTGCATCTCAATAGTCTAGTTCTGTCTCCTAGGGGTGCATCTCAATAGTCTAGTTCTGTCTCCTAGGGGTACATCTCAATAGTCTAGTTCTGTCTCCTAGGGGTGCATCTCAATAGTCTAGTTCTGTCTCCTAGGGGTACATCTCAATAGTCTAGTTCTGTCTCCTCGGGGTGCATCTCAATAGTCTGGTCTCCTCGGGGTGCATCTCAATAGTCTAGTTCTGTCTCCTAGGGGTGCATCTCAATAGTCTAGTTCTGTCTCCTAGGGGTACATCTCAATAGTCTAGTTCTGTCTCCTAGGGGTGCATCTCAATAGTCTAGTTCTGTCTCCTAGGGGTACATCTCAATAGTCTAGTTCTGTCTCCTAGGGGTGCATCTCAATAGTCTAGTTCTGTCTCCTAGGGATGCATCTCAATAGTCTAGTTCTGTCTCCTAGGGGTGCATCTCAATAGTCTAGTTCTGTCTCCTAGGGGTGCATCTCAATAGTCTGGTCTCCTAGGGGTGCATCTCAATAGTCTAGTTCTGTCTCCTAGGGGTGCATCTCAATAGTCTGGTCTCCTAGGGGTGCATCTCAATAGTCTAGTTCTGTCTCCTAGGGATGCATCTCAATAGTCTAGTTCTGTCTCCTAGGGGTGCATCTCAATAGTCTAGTTCTGTCTCCTAGGGGTACATCTCAATAGTCTGGTCTCCTAGGGGTGCATCTCAATAGTCTGGTTCTGTCTCCTAGGGGTGCATCTCAATAGTCTAGTTCGGTCTCCTAGGGGTGCATCTCAATAGTCTAGTCTCCTAGGGGTGCATCTCAATAGTCTAGTTCTGTCTCCTAGGGATGCATCTCAATAGTCTAGTTCTGTCTCCTAGGGGTACATCTCAATAGTCTAGTTCTGTCTCCTCGGGGTGCATCTCAATAGTCTAGTTCTGTCTCCTAGGGGTGCATCTCAATAGTCTAGTTCTGTCTCCTAGGGGTGCATCTCAATAGTCTGGTCTCCTAGGGGTGCATCTCAATAGTCTAGTTCTGTCTCCTAGGGGTGCATCTCAATAGTCTAGTTCTGTCTCCTCGGGGTGCATCTCAATAGTCTGGTTCTGTCTCCTAGGGGTGCATCTCAATAGTCTAGTTCTGTCTCCTAGGGGTGCATCTCAATAGTCTAGTTCGGTCTCCTAGGGGTGCATCTCAATAGTCTAGTTCTGTCTCCTAGGGGTACATCTCAATAGTCTAGTTCTGTCTCCTAGGGGTGCATCTCAATAGTCTGGTCTCCTAGGGGTGCATCTCAATAGTCTGGTTCTGTCTCCTAGGGGTGCATCTCAATAGTCTAGTTCTGTCTCCTAGGGGTGCATCTCAATAGTCTAGTTCGGTCTCCTAGGGGTGCATCTCAATAGTCTAGTCTCCTAGGGGTGCATCTCAATAGTCTAGTTCTGTCTCCTAGGGATGCATCTCAATAGTCTAGTTCTGTCTCCTAGGGGTACATCTCAATAGTCTAGTTCTGTCTCCTAGGGGTGCATCTCAATAGTCTAGTTCTGTCTCCTAGGGGTGCATCTCAATAGTCTAGTTCTGTCTCCTAGGGGTGCATCTCAATAGTCTGGTCTCCTAGGGGTGCATCTCAATAGTCTAGTTCTGTCTCCTAGGGGTGCATCTCAATAGTCTAGTTCTGTCTCCTCGGGGTGCATCTCAATAGTCTGGTTCTGTCTCCTAGGGGTGCATCTCAATAGTCTAGTTCTGTCTCCTAGGGGTGCATCTCAATAGTCTAGTTCTGTCTCCTAGGGGTACATCTCAATAGTCTAGTTCTGTCTCCTAGGGGTGCATCTCAATAGTCTGGTCTCCTAGGGGTGCATCTCAATAGTCTGGTTCTGTCTCCTAGGGGTGCATCTCAATAGTCTAGTCTCCTAGGGGTGCATCTCAATAGTCTAGTTCTGTCTCCTAGGGATGCATCTCAATAGTCTAGTTCTGTCTCCTAGGGGTGCATCTCAATAGCCTAGTTCTGTCTCCTCGGGGTGCATCTCAATAGTCTAGTTCTGTCTCCTAGGGGTGCATCTCAATAGTCTAGTTCGGTCTCCTTTGACTGGTACTGTACACACACACACACACACACACACACACATCACTAATTGATCATTTTAACTAAAAATACCTTACCCATGCAGATTAAGAGACTGTATTTCAACCATCAACAGAGAGAAAGAAAACACGTCACAACCACAATACCGTAAATACAGGCGTCATTTATCAGTGAAAATCTTTACAACAAAAAACAAACCCACCAGAACTATTCTACCGTTCACTGATCCATCCGCTGGTCTCGACGGTTTAGACCAGAAAGGTTTCCCGTCTACTACGATGAGCAGTAGAAAGCAACAGCATCTTTATATACTACAAGGTACATATTTACATGACACACACACACACACACACACAGTTATCATTCAGACCTTTCCAAATCCACAGCGCTAACAAGATATAGTAAAGTCCCAAAGCGGACCCTATTCCCTTCATAGTGCACTACTTTATACCCAGGGCCCTATGGGACTCTGGTCAAAAGAAGTGCACTACTTTATACCCAGGGCCCTATGGGACTCTGGTCAAAAGAAGTGCACTACTTTATACCCAGGGCCCTATGGGACTCTGGTCAAAAGTAGTGCCACTATATAGGGAATAGGGTTTTCCCTTCATAGTGCACTACTTTATACCCAGGGCCCTATGGGACTCTGGTCTAAAGTAGTGCCACTATATAGGGAATAGGGTCCCCTTTGGGATGCACATCCTAAGTTTAAAGGGGTTCAAGAAGACAGCCAGGGTTCTGTCTCCGGTCGCCACGGTGATAAGACCAGGTAGGTGGTGGTCAATCCGTTTAGGGGTTTGTTCTTCTGAACGTCAGAGAAGAGGTGTTGTACAGTTCGCTTTTTTGTTGTCTGAGAGGTTAGGGGTCACTTCCTGGCTTTGCCCTTGCCTTTGCCTTTGCCCTTTCCCTTCCCAGAATCCCCGGCTGTCGTCTTCTCCTTCTTGGGCTCCTTGGAGGGTTTGGCCTTCTTCAACTGTGAAGAGAAGAGTGGAGGGAGAAACAGGGGAGAGGGAGAAACAGGGAAGGAGAGGGGAGAGGGGGAGGGGGGAGAAACAGGGGAGAGGGAGAAACAGAGAGGAGAGGGGAGGGGGGGGAAACAGGGGAGAGGGAGAAACAGAGAGGAGAGGGGAGGGGGGGGGGGAAACAGAGAGGAGAGGGGAGGGGGGGGGAAACAGGGGAGAGGGAGAAACAGAGAGGAGAGGGGAGGGGGGGGGAACAGGGGAGAGGGAGAAACAGAGAGGAGAGGGGAGGAGAAAGAGGGGAGAGGGAAGGGAGGGGGGAGAAACAGGGGAGAGGAAGAAACAGAGAGGAGAGGGGAGGGGAGGAAAAACAGGGGAGAGGGAAGGGAGGGGGGGAGAAACAGGGGAGGAGAGGGGAGGAGAAACAGGGGAGAGGGAGAAACAAAGAGGAGAGGGGAGGGGGGGAAACAGGGGAGAGGGAGAAACAAAGAGGAGAGGGGAGGGGGGGAAACAGGGGAGGAGAGGGGAGAGGGGGAGGGGGGGAAACAGGGGAGAGGGAGAAACAGAGAGGAGAGGGAAGGGAGGGGGGGAGAAACAGGGGAGGAGAAGGGAGAGGGAAGGGAGGGGGGGAGAAACAGGGGAGGAGAGGGGAGAGAAACAGGGGAGAAACGGGGGAGATGGGAGGAAGAAAGAAATGGGGGAGATGGGAGGAAGAAAGAAATGGGGGAGATGGGAGGAAGAAAGAAATGGGGGAGATGGGAGGAAGAAAGAAATGGGGGAGATGGGAGGAAGAAATGGGGGACATGGGAGGAAGAAATGGGGGAGATGGGAGGAAGAGGAAGAGAGAAAAGTAAAGTTATTACCCGATTCAAAAATCACCAGCGCTATATTCAAGCCAAGGAATGGATTATCCATCTTTCTGAACGAGAATGTGCGTGTACACACGGGTTTGTGTGTGTGTGTGTGTGTGTGTACACACGGGTTTGTGTGTGTGTGTGTGTGTGTGTGTGTGTGTGTGTGTGTGTGTGTGCGTGTGTGTACACACTATACAGTATGTACAGGTAACTGCCAAAATAAAGGAAACTCCAACATAATGTAAACACCAAGATAAAGGAAACCCCAACGTATAGTGTGTTAACAGGGCGTTGGGTCACCAGCAGCCAGAACGGCTTCAATGCACCTCGACATGGATTCTACAAGGGTCTGGAACTCTACTGGAGGGATGTGACCTCATTCTTCCACGAGGAAATTTCATCATTGGTGAAGACGCCACCTCAGGCTCAGCTCCAGAATCTCCCAGAAGTATTCAGTTGGGTGGAGATCTGGTGACTGACCAGGGCACACGGTTTACACCTTCCTCAAACACCTTTCAGAGACCACTGGTGTCCTGTGGGATGGGGGGGTTGTTATCCTGGAAGAGACCACTGGTGTCCTGTGGGATGGGGGGTGTTATCCTGGAAGAGACCACTGGTGTCCTGTGGGGTGTTATCCTGGAAGAGACCACTGGTGTCCTGTGGGATGGGGGGTGTTATCCTGGAAGAGACCACTGGTGTCCTGTGGGATGGGGGTTGTTATCCTGGAAGAGACCACTGGTGTCCTGTGAGATGGGTTGTTATCCTGGAAGAGACCACTGGTGTCCTGTGGGATGGGGGGTGTTATCCTGGAAGAGACCACTGGTGTCCTGTGGGATGGGGGTTGTTATCCTGGAAGAGACCACTGGTGTCCTGTGGGATGGGGGGGGTTGTTATCCTGGAAGAGACCACTGGTGTCCTGTGGGATGGGGGGGGCGTTGTTATCCTGGAAGAGACCACTGGTGTCCTGTGGGATGGGGGGGGCGTTGTTATCCTGGAAGAGACCACTGGTGTCCTGTGGGATGGGGGGTGTTATCCTGAAAGAGACCACTGGTGTCCTGTGGGATGGGGGGTGTTATCCTGGAAGAGACCACTGGTGTCCTGTGGGATGGGGGGTGTTATCCTGGAAGAGACCACTGGTGTCCTGTGCACTTCCTGATTTGGCCTAATTTTTCACCAACGCTCATTAAGAAATGCTAGTGGCCGTGACTGAAGGCAAAGAAACGAGAGTCGTCTATGGGGGTGTGGTTTGATGTGGGTGTGTCTTTGTTCGTCCAATCACAACGAACAAGGGCTAACATAAAGTAGAGAGGAAGGGATGAATAGAAAGTCAAGCCAGCCCTGACCTTGTGTTTAGCCAAGCTGACAGCAGCTAGCTAGCATAGCTTGGCCCTGACCTTGTGTTTAGCCAAGCTGACAGCAGCTAGCTAGCATAGCTTGGCCCTGACCTTGTGTTTAGCCAAGCTGACAGCAGCTAGCTAGCATAGCTTGGCCCTGACCTTGTGTTTAGCCAAGCTGACAGCAGCTAGCTAGCATAGCTTGGCCTTGACCTTGTGTTTAGCCAAGCTGACAGCAGCTAGCTAGCATAGCTTGGCCCTGACCTTGTGTTTAGCCAAGCTGACAGCAGCTAGCTAGCATAGCTTGGCCCTGACCTTGTGTTTAGCCAAGCTGACAGCAGCTAGCTAGCATAGCTTGGCCCTGACCTTGTGTTTAGCCAAGCTGACAGCAGCTAGCTAGCATAGCTTGGCCTTGACCTTGTGTTTAGCCAAGCTGACAGCAGCTAGCTAGCATAGCTTGGCCCTGACCTTGTGTTTAGCCAAGCTGACAGCAGCTAGCTAGCATAGCTTGGCCCTGACCTTGTGTTTAGCCAAGCTGACAGCAGCTAGCTAGCATAGCTTGGCCCTGACCTTGTGTTTAGCCAAGCTGACAGCAGCTAGCATAGCTTGGCCCTGACCTTGTGTTTAGCCAAGCGGACAGCAGCTAGCTAGCATAGCTTGTCCCTGACCTTTTGTTTAGCCAAGCTGACAGCAGCTAGCTAGCATAGCTTGTCCCTGACCTTTTGTTTAGCCAAGCTGACAGCAGCTAGCTAGCATAGCTTGGCCCTGACCTTGTGTTTAGCCAAGCTGACAGCAGCTAGCTAGCATAGCTTGGCCCTGACCTTTTGTTAAACTATGCCAGCATAGCATGCAAAGCAAACCCGCCCAGTCTTTTCCCCAGACAACACAGTGCTACCAGACAACACAGTGCTACCAGACAACACAGTGCTACCAGACAACACAGTGCTACCAGACAACACAGTGCTACCAGACAACACAGTGCTACCAAGACAACACAGTGCTACCAGACAACACAGTGCTACCAGACAACACAGTGCTACCACATGTTAACAGGTAAAGTGTGATTGTAATCAAAACAAGTCAAGTCACTAATCAAGTCTCTGCTAGGTAAAGCCCCGCCCTAATCTCAGCTCGCTGGTCACCATAGCAGCACACACCCGTAGCACGCGCTCAAACAGGTATATCTCACTGGTCACTCCCCAAAGCCAATTCCTCCTTTGTTCGCCTTTCCTTCCAGTTCTCTGCTGCCGCTGACTGGAACAAACGGCAAAAATCTCTGAAGTTGGAGACTCATATCTCCCTCACTAGCTTTAAGCACCAGCTGTCAGAGGAACTCACAGATCACTGCACCTGTACATAGCCCATCTATAAATAGCCCATCTATCTATCTATCTCTTATCCTCATACTGGTATTTATTTATCTTGCTATTTTGCACCCCAGTATCTCTACTTGCACATTCATCTTCTGCACATCTACCACTCCAGTGTTTAATTGCTATATTGTAATTACTTCTCCACCATGGCCTATTTATTTGACCTAATTTGCACACATTTTGCACATTTTACCATTATTTAACTAGGCAAGTCAGTTAAGAACAAATTCTTATTTTCAATGACGGCCTAAAAACAGTGGGTTAAACTGCCTGTTCAGAACGACAGATTTGTACCTTGTCAGCTCGGGGGTTTGAACTTGCAACCTTCCGGTTATTAGTCCAACGCTCTAACCACTAGGCTACCCTGCCGCCCCTCCACTCTAACCACTCGGCTACCCTGACGCCCCAGGGTAGCCCAGGTATATAGACTTTGTTTTCTTTTGTTCTACTGTATTATTGACTGTATGTTTGTTTTACTCCATGTGTAACTCTGTGTTGTTGTTTGTGTCAAACTGCTTGGCTTTATCTTGGTCTGGGTCGCAGTTGTAAATGAGAACCTGTTCTCAACTGGCCTACCTGGTTAAATTAAGGTGAAATAAAATTAAAAAAACATCTCCGATATATAAAGTGTTTATTTTATATTTATAAAGGAGAAATAAAATAAATACCTGGTTAAATAAATAAATAAAAAACAAACCCTCAAGTCACGACTTACCAAACTCGGGTTTTGGACGAGACTAGACTTTATAACCAAAATGATCCCATTTACACGTTGTAGTAAATTGAGACGCCCTAGAATGATTGTTTCTGACTCATATCGATGCCACAGTAGACCGTCTATAACCACCGGAGAAGATGGCCGCCGACCATTCAGTAATTCATCCTTTCTTCTCCAATAAATTGAAACAAATAAAAATTGTAAATAATTTCAGAAAAGTGTGTGGGGGGGGGGGGGGGGGTGGGGCGTCGAGAAGTGTGTTTCCTCCTTACTTTGATCATGGCGTCAGCTGCAACACCTTCCTCCTCCTCCTCTTCCTCAGGCTGTTCCTCTTGCCCTTCTCCTCCCGGTTCTGCCTCCACTCCCCCGCCACGACGGCCCTTCTTGATTGGTTGGAGGGAGTACGGTGTCAGGTGGGTCTCCCGGTTATAGGCCCTCGTGAACGCTGATTTCACCTGGGCACAGATCAGATTAACACAATTATTACAATCACAGATTAGATGAACAACAACACCATTATTACAATCACAGATTAGATTAACACCATTATTACAATCACAGATTAGATGAACAATAACACCATGGTTACAATCACAGATTAGATTAACACCATTATTACAATCACAGATCAGATTAACACCATTATTACAATCACAGATTAGATGAACAATAACACCATTATTACAATCACAGATTAGATTAACACCATGGTTACAATCACAGATTAGATTAACACCATGGTTACAATCACAGATTAGATTAACAATAACACCATTATTACAATCACAGATTAGATTAACACCATGGTTACAATCACAGATTAGATTAACAATAACACCATTATTACAATCACAGATTAGATGAACAACACCATTATTACAACCAGTCTGACACCATTATTACAATCAGATTAGATTAACAATAACACCATTATTACAATCACAGATTAGATTAACATGATTATTACAATCACAGATTAGATGAACAGTAACACCATTATTACAATCACAGAATAGGTTAACAATAACACCATTATTACAATCACAGATTAGATTAACACCATTATTACAATCACATATTAGATTAACAATAACACCATTATTACAATCAGATTAACACCATTATTACAATCACAGATTAGATTAACATGATTATTACAATCACAGATTAGATTAACAATAACACCATTATTACAATCAGATTAACACCATTATTACAATCACAGATTAGAGTAACACCATTATTACAATCACAGATCAGATTAACAATAACACCATTATTACAATCACAGATTAGATTAACATGATTATTACAATCACAGATCAGATTAACAATAACACCATTATTACAATCAGATTAACACCATTATTACAATCACAGATTAGATTAACAATAACACCATTATTACAATCAGATTAACACCATTATTACAATCACAGATTAGATTAACAATCAGATTAACACCATTATTACAACTAGTCTGACACCATTATTACAATCAGATTAGATTAACAATAACACCATTATTACAATCACAGATTAGATTAACACCATTCAATTCACAGATCAGATTAACAATAACACCATTATTACAATCACTGATTAGATTAACAATAACACCATTATTACAATCAGATTAACACCATTATTACACCCGTCCCCGTCCTCTGACCTTGGGGTCTAGTTTAGCGTAGGGGTCAGGCTGCCCCCCCCAGAGGCTGATCTCCATGAGGCTGTCCACATCCTCTCTGACCAGGTGGTAGTCGTCTAACAGCTGGACGGCCTGACCGGCCCCCTCCGCCCCCTGCCTCTGAAGAGGACACAACAGGGCCATGCGGAGGTACGGGAGGTAGTCCAGGCTCACTGCCTGTCTGCTACTTAATGTCCTGGAGGAGAGAGGAGGAGGAGGGGAGGGAGAGGAAGGAGAGAAGAGGAGATAGAGAGAGGGGGAGGAGGGGAGAGAGAGGGGGAGGAGGGGGAGAGAGGATGAAGGGGAGGGAGAGGTAAAATATGGGGGAGAGAGAGGGAGGGAGGATGAAGGGGGAGAGTGAGGGAGGAGGGGGGAGGAGTGGAGAGGTAGAAGGGGGAGAGAGGGAGGGAATATGTTCAATAGAAAACGTGTTGCAGAACAGTAACTAATGAACACACCCCAGATCAGACTGCCGGTGTGTACCAGTTACATGAAGATGGGGAGAGAGGGAGGTATGTTCAATAGAAAACGTGTTGCAGAACAGTAACTAATGAACACACCCCAGATCAGACTGCCGGTGTGTACCAGTTACATGAAGATGGGGAGAGAGGGAGGTATGTTCAATAGAAAACGTGTTGCAGAACAGTAACTAATGAACACACCCCAGATCAGACTGCCGGTGTGTACCAGTTACATGAAGATGGGGAGAGAGAGGGAGGTATGTTCAATAGAAAACGTGTTGCAGAACAGTAACTAATGAACACACCCCAGATCAGACTGCCGGTGTGTACCAGTTACATGAAGATGGGGAGAGAGGGAGGTATGTTCAATAGAAAACGTGTTGCAGAACAGTAACTAATGAACACACCCCAGATCAGACTGCCGGTGTGTACCAGTTACATGAAGATGGGGAGAGAGGGAGGTATGTTCAATAGAAAACGTGTTGCAGAACAGTAACTAATGAACACACCCCAGATCAGACAGCAGGTGTGTACCAGTTACATGAAGATGGGGAGAGAGGGAGGTATGTTCAATAGAAAACGTGTTGCAGAACAGTAACTAATGAATACACCCCAGATCAGACTGCCGGTGTGTACCAGTTACATGAAGATGGGGAGAGAGGGAGGTATGTTCAATAGAAAACGTGTTGCAGAACAGTAACTAATGAATACACCCCAGATCAGACTGCCGGTGTGTACCAGTTACATGAAGATGGGGAGAGAGGGAGGTATGTTCAATAGAAAACGTGTTGCAGAACAGTAACTAATGAACACACCCCAGATCAGACTGCCGGTGTGTACCAGTTACATGAAGATGGGGAGAGAGAGGGAGGTATGTTCAATAGAAAACGTGTTGCAGAACAGTAACTAATGAACACACCCCAGATCAGACTGCCGGTGTGTACCAGTTACATGAAGATGGGGAGAGAGGGAGGTATGTTCAATAGAAAACGTGTTGCAGAACAGTAACTAATGAATACACCCCAGATCAGACTGCCGGTGTGTACCAGTTACATGAAGATGGGGAGAGAGGGAGGTATGTTCAATAGAAAACGTGTTGCAGAACAGTAACTAATGAACACACCCCAGATCAGACTGCCGGTGTGTACCAGTTACATGAAGATGGGGAGAGAGGGAGGTATGTTCAATAGAAAACGTGTTGCAGAACAGTAACTAATGAACACACCCCAGATCAGACTGCCGGTGTGTACCAGTTACATGAAAACATCAGATCAATATAATAATTCAATTTAAAACGTTTACTTTGGCAAGAAGGAGGAGGATTTCCCCCTTAATAATCCTGTTGCCATGGACACATCTGAAATCAGACTGCATGATGGGACTTTTTTTTCGCTTCTACCACAGCGACCATGTTGTTTCTCAGAATACTTCTCCGATTTCAGACTACGGGACAAAGTTTGTAATGAAAAAAAATATATATATATTTATAAATAAGAAACCCCAACTTCACGCAACGGCGTACAAGATCGAGTCTCGCTAAACTGATGAGCGGCACGAACGCTCAGATAAATTACGCCTCGCCGGGAAGGCCGATTAAACTGTTTTACTTACTGTTAAACTTGATAGCTTTTAAAGATCAGATCACCAGGTGTTTTAATCTGCCAATTTAGGATTTACAACAATTAATCACAGTAAGGTGTTGACATGACTAATGGGATAATCCGCCTTAATTATGCCATAATCAGTTTGATATCTAATTATTACTGTGCATGTAAACAGACTCTGTGTGTGTTACCTGTGTGTGTGTGTGTGTTACCTGTGTGTGTGTGTGTGTGTGTGTGTGTGTGTGTGTGTGTGTGTGTGTCCTTACCTGAGGCTCATGTGAGAGGCCAGCTCCTGAATGATCCGGGAGTGTTTATTGCCGGAGGAGAACTTTCCCAGCCAGGAGGGAAACGAGGGGAAGCAGTTCATATAACCACTCATCAACTCTCCTGGTAACACACTGGAATAGATGGCCTGACACACACACACACACACACACACACACACACACACACACACACACACACAGTTTAAACCACAAACAGACACGTTTGACACACACTGTCTCAGACCAACGTTAAAACACAAAAAGGAAGGTTAGCAAACATTTGATTTTCCCTGTGGAGCCTCAGGTGTGTGTTACCTGTGTGTGTGTGTGTTACCTGTGTGTGTGTGTGTTACCTGTGTGTGTGTGTGTTACCTGTGTGTGTGTGTGTGTGTGTTACCTGTGTGTGTGTGTGTGTGTTACCTGTGTGTGTGTGTGTGTGTTACCTGTGTGTGTGTGTGTGTGTTACCTGTGTGTGTGTGTTACCTGTGTGTGTGTGTTACCTGTGTGTGTGTGTGTTACGTGTGTGTGTGTGTGTGTGTGTGTTACCTGTGTGTGTGTGTGTGTGTGTTACCTGTGTGTGTGTGTGTTACCTGTGTGTGTGTGTGTGTGTGTGTTACCTGTGTGCGTGTGTTACCTGTGTGTGTGTGTTACCTGTGTGGGCAGTAGAGACCAGGCCTGTTTGGAACGTATCTGTCTGTCCACCAGGTCTCCATCACAGATAGAATCAGCTGTCTTACTGAGGAGGACCAGGTGGGACTTCACATCACCACTGAGAGGGAGGGAGAGAGACAGATAGAATCAGCTGTCTTCTCTTGAGAAGACAGGCTATGTGCTCACTGCCCACAAAATGAGGTGGAAACTGAGCTGCACTTCCTAGTGTTGGACTGAAAGGGGGGTACCTAGTCAGTTATACAACCTGAATGTATTCAACTACCTAGTCAGTTATACAACCTGAATGTATTGGACTGAAAGGGGGGTAACTAGTCAGTTATACAACCTGAATGTATTGGACTGAAAGGGGGGTACCTAGTCAGTTATACAACCTGAATGTGTTGGACTGAAAGGGGGGTAACTAGTCAGTTATACAACCTGAATGTGTTGGACTGAAAGGGGGGTACCTAGTCAGTTATACAACCTGAATGTATTGGACTGAAAGGGGGGTACCTAGTCAGTTATACAACCTGAATGTATTGGACTGAAAGGGGGGTAACTAGTCAGTTATACAACCTGAATGTATTGGACAGAAAGGGGGGTACCTAGTCAGTTATACAACCTGAATGTGTTGGACTGAAAGGGGGGTACCTAGTCAGTTATACAACCTGAATGTATTCAACTACCTAGTCAGTTATACAACCTGAATGTATTGGACTGAAAGGGGGGTACCTAGTCAGTTATACAACCTGAATGTATTGGACTGAAAGGGGGGTACCTAGTCAGTTATACAACCTGAATGTGTTGGACTGAAAGGGGGGTACCTAGTCAGTTATACAACCTGAATGTGTTGGACTGAAAGGGGGGTAACTAGTCAGTTATACAACCTGAATGTATTCAACTACCTAGTCAGTTATACAACCTGAATGTGTTCAACTACCTAGTCAGTTATACAACCTGAATGTGTTGGACTGAAAGGGGGGTACCTAGTCAGTTATACAACCTGAATGTATTGGACTGAAAGGGGGGTACCTAGTCAGTTATACAACCTGAATGTGTTGGACTGAAAGGGGGGTACCTAGTCAGTTATACAACCTGAATGTATTCAACTACCTAGTCAGTTATACAACCTGAATGTATTGGACTGAAAGGGGGGTACCTAGTCAGTTATACAACCTGAATGTATTGGACTGAAAGGGGGGTACCTAGTCAGTTATACAACCTGAATGTGTTGGACTGAAAGGGGGTTACCTAGTCAGTTATACAACCTGAATGTATTGGACTGAAAGGGGGGTACCTAGTCAGTTATACAACCTGAATGTATTGGACTGAAAGGGGGGTACCTAGTCAGTTATACAACCTGAATGTGTTGGACTGAAAGGGGGGTACCTAGTCAGTTATACAACCTGAATGTGTTGGACTGAAAGGGGGGTACCTAGTCAGTTATACAACCTGAATGTATTCAACTACCTAGTCAGTTATACAACCTGAATGTATTCAACTACCTAGTCAGTTATACAACCTGAATGTATTCAACTACCTAGTCAGTTATACAACCTGAATGTATTCAACTACCTAGTCAGTTATACAACCTGAATGTGTTCAACTACCTAGTCAGTTATACAACCTGAATGTATTGGACTGAAAGGGGGGTACCTAGTCAGTTATACAACCTGAATGTGTTGGACTGAAAGGGGGGTACCTAGTCAGTTATACAACCTGAATGTGTTCAACTACCTAGTCAGTTATACAACCTGAATGTATTCAACTACCTAGTTAGTTATACAACCTGAATGTATTGGACTGAAAGGGGGGTACCTAGTCAGTTATACAACCTGAATGTGTTGGACTGAAAGGGGGGTACCTAGTCAGTTATACAACCTGAATGTGTTGGACTGAAAGGGGGGTACCTAGTTAGTTATACAACCTGAATGTGTTGGACTGAAAGGGGGGTAACTAGTCAGTTATACAACCTGAATGTGTTGGACTGAAAGGGGGGTAACTAGTCAGTTATACAACCTGAATGTATTGGACTGAAAGGGGGGTACCTAGTCAGTTATACAACCTGAATGTATTGGACTGAAAGGGGGGTACCTAGTCAGTTATACAACCTGAATGTATTGGACTGAAAGGGGGGTACCTAGTCAGTTATACAACCTGAATGTGTTCAACTACCTAGTCAGTTATACAACCTGAATGTGTTGGACTGAAAGGGGGGTAACTAGTCAGTTATACAACCTGAATGTATTGGACTGAAAGGGGGGTACCTAGTCAGTTATACAACCTGAATGTATTGGACTGAAAGGGGGGTACCTAGTCAGTTATACAACCTGAATGTATTGGACTGAAAGGGGGGTACCTAGTCAGTTATACAACCTGAATGTATTGGACTGAAAGGGGGGTACCTAGTCAGTTATACAACCTGAATGTATTGGACTGAAAGGGGGGTAACTAGTCAGTTATACAACCTGAATGTGTTGGACTGAAAGGGGGGTACCTAGTCAGTTATACAACCTGAATGTGTTCAACTACCTAGTCAGTTATACAACCTGAATGTGTTGGACTGAAAGGGGGGTACCTAGTCAGTTATACAACCTGAATGTGTTCAACTACCTAGTCAGTTATACAACCTGAATGTATTGGACTGAAAGGGGGGTACCTAGTCAGTTATACAACCTGAATGTGTTGGACTGAAAGGGGGGTACCTAGTTAGTTATACAACCTGAATGTGTTGGACTGAAAGGGGGGTACCTAGTCAGTTATACAACCTGAATGTGTTGGACTGAAAGGGGGGTACCTAGTCAGTTATACAACCTGAATGTGTTGGACTGAAAGGGGGGTACCTAGTCAGTTATACAACCTGAATGTATTGGACTGAAAGGGGGGTACCTAGTTAGTTATACAACCTGAATGTGTTGGACTGAAAGGGGGGTACCTAGTTAGTTATACAACCTGAATGTGTTGGACTGAAAGGGGGGTACCTAGTCAGTTATACAACCTGAATGTGTTGGACTGAAAGGGGGGTACCTAGTCAGTTATACAACCTGAATGTATTGGACTGAAAGGGGGGTACCTAGTCAGTTATACAACCTGAATGTATTCAACTACCTAGTCAGTTATACAACCTGAATGTATTGGACTGAAAGGGGGGTACCTAGTCAGTTATACAACCTGAATGTATTGGACTGAAAGGGGGGTACCTAGTCAGTTATACAACCTGAATGTGTTCAACTACCTAGTCAGTTATACAACCTGAATGTGTTGGACTGAAAGGGGGGTACCTAGTCAGTTATACAACCTGAATGTGTTGGACTGAAAGGGGGGTACCTAGTCAGTTATACAACCTGAATGTATTGGACTGAAAGGGGGGTACCTAGTCAGTTATACAACCTGAATGTATTGGACTGAAAGGGGGGTACCTAGTCAGTTATACAACCTGAATGTATTCAACTACCTAGTCAGTTATACAACCTGAATGTATTGGACTGAAAGGGGGGTACCTAGTCAGTTATACAACCTGAATGTGTTCAACTACCTAGTCAGTTATACAACCTGAATGTGTTGGACTGAAAGGGGGGTACCTAGTCAGTTATACAACCTGAATGTATTGGACTGAAAGGGGGGTACCTAGTCAGTTATACAACCTGAATGTGTTGGACTGAAAGGGGGGTACCTAGTCAGTTATACAACCTGAATGTGTTGGACTGAAAGGGGGGTACCTAGTCAGTTATACAACCTGAATGTGTTGGACTGAAAGGGGGGTACCTAGTCAGTTATACAACCTGAATGTATTGGACTGAAAGGGGGGTACCTAGTCAGTTATACAACCTGAATGTGTTGGACTGAAAGGGGGGTACCTAGTCAGTTATACAACCTGAATGTGTTGTACTGAAAGGGGGGTAACTAGTCAGTTATACAACCTGAATGTATTCAACTACCTAGTCAGTTATACAACCTGAATGTATTGGACTGAAAGGGGGGTAACTAGTCAGTTATACAACCTGAATGTGTTGGACTGAAAGGGGGGTACCTAGTTAGTTATACAACCTGAATGTGTTGGACTGAAAGGGGGGTAACTAGTCAGTTATACAACCTGAATGTGTTGGACTGAAAGGGGGGTAACTAGTCAGTTATACAACCTGAATGTATTGGACTGAAAGGGGGGTACCTAGTCAGTTATACAACCTGAATGTATTGGACTGAAAGGGGGGTACCTAGTCAGTTATACAACCTGAATGTATTGGACTGAAAGGGGGGTACCTAGTCAGTTATACAACCTGAATGTGTTGGACTGAAAGGGGGGTACCTAGTCAGTTATACAACCTGAATGTATTGGACTGAAAGGGGGGTACCTAGTTAGTTATACAACCTGAATGTGTTCAACTACCTAGTCAGTTATACAACCTGAATGTATTCAACTACCTAGTCAGTTATACAACCTGAATGTATTGGACTGAAAGGGGGGTACCTAGTCAGTTATACAACCTGAATGTATTGGACTGAAAGGGGGGTACCTAGTCAGTTATACAACCTGAATGTATTGGACTGAAAGGGGGGTACCTAGTCAGTTATACAACCTGAATGTATTGGACTGAAAGGGGGGTACCTAGTCAGTTATACAACCTGAATGTATTGGACTGAAAGGGGGGTACCTAGTCAGTTATACAACCTGAATGTATTGGACTGAAAGGGGGGTACCTAGTCAGTTATACAACCTGAATGTATTGGACTGAAAGGGGGGTACCTAGTCAGTTATACAACCTGAATGTGTTCAACTACCTAGTCAGTTATACAACCTGAATGTGTTGGACTGAAAGGGGGGTACCTAGTCAGTTATACAACCTGAATGTATTGGACTGAAAGGGGGGTACCTAGTCAGTTATACAACCTGAATGTGTTGGACTGAAAGGGGGGTACCTAGTCAGTTATACAACCTGAATGTGTTCAACTACCTAGTCAGTTATACAACCTGAATGTGTTGGACTGAAAGGGGGGTACCTAGTCAGTTATACAACCTGAATGTGTTGGACTGAAAGGGGGGTACCTAGTCAGTTATACAACCTGAATGTGTTCAACTACCTAGTCAGTTATACAACCTGAATGTGTTGGACTGAAAGGGGGGTACCTAGTCAGTTATACAACCTGAATGTGTTGGACTGAAAGGGGGGTACCTAGTCAGTTATACAACCTGAATGTATTGGACTGAAAGGGGGGTAACTAGTCAGTTATACAACCTGAATGTGTTGGACTGAAAGGGGGGTACCTAGTCAGTTATACAACCTGAATGTGTTCAACTACCTAGTCAGTTATACAACCTGAATGTATTGGACTGAAAGGGGGGTACCTAGTCAGTTATACAACCTGAATGTGTTGGACTGAAAGGGGGGTACCTAGTCAGTTATACAACCTGAATGTGTTGGACTGAAAGGGGGGTACCTAGTCAGTTATACAACCTGAATGTATTGGACTGAAAGGGGGGTACCTAGTCAGTTATACAACCTGAATGTATTGGACTGAAAGGGGGGTACCTAGTCAGTTATACAACCTGAATGTGTTGGACTGAAAGGGGGGTACCTAGTCAGTTATACAACCTGAATGTATTGGACTGAAAGGGGGGTACCTAGTCAGTTATACAACCTGAATGTATTGGACTGAAAGGGGGGTACCTAGTCAGTTATACAACCTGAATGTATTGGACTGAAAGGGGGGTACCTAGTCAGTTATACAACCTGAATGTGTTCAACTACCTAGTCAGTTATACAACCTGAATGTATTCAACTACCTAGTCAGTTATACAACCTGAATGTGTTGGACTGAAAGGGGGGTACCTAGTCAGTTATACAACCTGAATGTGTTCAACTACCTAGTCAGTTATACAACCTGAATGTATTCAACTACCTAGTCAGTTATACAACCTGAATGTGTTCAACTACCTAGTCAGTTATACAACCTGAATGTATTCAACTACCTAGTCAGTTATACAACCTGAATGTATTCAACTAACTAGTCAGTTATACAACCTGAATGTGTTGGACTGAAAGGGGGGTACCTAGTCAGTTATACAACCTGAATGTGTTCAACTACCTAGTCAGTTATACAACCTGAATGTATTGGACTGAAAGGGGGGTACCTAGTCAGTTATACAACCTGAATGTGTTGGACTGAAAGGGGGGTACCTAGTCAGTTATACAACCTGAATGTGTTGGACTGAAAGGGGGGTACCTAGTCAGTTATACAACCTGAATGTGTTCAACTACCTAGTCAGTTATACAACCTGAATGTGTTGGACTGAAAGGGGGGTACCTAGTCAGTTATACAACCTGAATGTGTTGGACTGAAAGGGGGGTACCTAGTCAGTTATACAACCTGAATGTGTTGGACTGAAAGGGGGGTACCTAGTCAGTTATACAACCTGAATGTGTTCAACTACCTAGTCAGTTATACAACCTGAATGTGTTGGACTGAAAGGGGGGTACCTAGTCAGTTATACAACCTGAATGTGTTGGACTGAAAGGGGGGTACCTAGTCAGTTATACAACCTGAATGTGTTCAACTACCTAGTCAGTTATACAACCTGAATGTGTTGGACTGAAAGGGGGGTACCTAGTCAGTTATACAACCTGAATGTGTTGGACTGAAAGGGGGGTACCTAGTCAGTTATACAACCTGAATGTATTGGACTGAAAGGGGGGTACCTAGTCAGTTATACAACCTGAATGTATTGGACTGAAAGGGGGGTACCTAGTCAGTTATACAACCTGAATGTGTTGGACTGAAAGGGGGGTACCTAGTTAGTTATACAACCTGAATGTGTTGGACTGAAAGGGGGGTACTTAGTCAGTTATACAACCTGAATGTGTTGGACTGAAAGGGGGGTACCTAGTCAGTTATACAACCTGAATGTATTGGACTGAAAGGGGGGTACCTAGTTAGTTATACAACCTGAATGTGTTCAACTACCTAGTCAGTTATACAACCTGAATGTGTTGGACTGAAAGGGGGGTACCTAGTCAGTTATACAACCTGAATGTATTGGACTGAAAGGGGGGTACCTAGTCAGTTATACAACCTGAATGTGTTGGACTGAAAGGGGGGTACCTAGTCAGTTATACAACCTGAATGTGTTGGACTGAAAGGGGGGTAACTAGTCAGTTATACAACCTGAATGTATTGGACTGAAAGGGGGGTACCTAGTCAGTTATACAACCTGAATGTGTTCAACTACCTAGTCAGTTATACAACCTGAATGTGTTGGACTGAAAGGGGGGTACCTAGTCAGTTATACAACCTGAATGTATTGGACTGAAAGGGGGGTACCTAGTCAGTTATACAACCTGAATGTATTGGACTGAAAGGGGGGTACCTAGTCAGTTATACAACCTGAATGTATTGGACTGAAAGGGGGGTACCTAGTCAGTTATACAACCTGAATGTGTTGGACTGAAAGGGGGGTACCTAGTCAGTTATACAACCTGAATGTATTGGACTGAAAGGGGGGTACCTAGTCAGTTATACAACCTGAATGTGTTCAACTACCTAGTCAGTTATACAACCTGAATGTGTTGGACTGAAAGGGGGGTACCTAGTCAGTTATACAACCTGAATGTATTGGACTGAAAGGGGGGTACCTAGTCAGTTATACAACCTGAATGTATTGGACTGAAAGGGGGGTACCTAGTCAGTTATACAACCTGAATGTATTGGACTGAAAGGGGGGTACCTAGTCAGTTATACAACCTGAATGTATTGGACTGAAAGGGGGGTACCTAGTCAGTTATACAACCTGAATGTATTCAACTACCTAGTCAGTTATACAACCTGAATGTATTGGACTGAAAGGGGGGTACCTAGTCAGTTATACAACCTGAATGTATTCAACTACCTAGTCAGTTATACAACCTGAATGTGTTGGACTGAAAGGGGGGTACCTAGTCAGTTATACAACCTGAATGTATTGGACTGAAAGGGGGGTACCTAGTCAGTTATACAACCTGAATGTGTTGGACTGAAAGGGGGGTACCTAGTCAGTTATACAACCTGAATGTGTTGGACTGAAAGGGGGGTACCTAGTCAGTTATACAACCTGAATGTGTTGGACTGAAAGGGGGGTACCTAGTCAGTTATACAACCTGAATGTATTGGACTGAAAGGGGGGTACCTAGTCAGTTATACAACCTGAATGTATTCAACTACCTAGTCAGTTATACAACCTGAATGTATTGGACTGAAAGGGGGGTACCTAGTCAGTTATACAACCTGAATGTATTCAACTACCTAGTCAGTTATACAACCTGAATGTATTGGACTGAAAGGGGGGTAACTAGTCAGTTATACAACCTGAATGTGTTCAACTAACTAGTCAGTTATACAACCTGAATGTATTGGACTGAAAGGGGGGTACCTAGTCAGTTATACAACCTGAATGTGTTGGACTGAAAGGGGGGTACCTAGTCAGTTATACAACCTGAATGTGTTGGACTGAAAGGGGGGTAACTAGTCAGTTATACAACCTGAATGTGTTGGACTGAAAGGGGGGTACCTAGTCAGTTATACAACCTGAATGTGTTGGACTGAAAGGGGGGTACCTAGTCAGTTATACAACCTGAATGTGTTGGACTGAAAGGGGGGTACCTAGTCAGTTATACAACCTGAATGTATTGGACTGAAAGGGGGGTACCTAGTCAGTTATACAACCTGAATGTATTGGACTGAAAGGGGGGTACCTAGTCAGTTATACAACCTGAATGTGTTGGACTGAAAGGGGGGTACCTAGTCAGTTATACAACCTGAATGTATTGGACTGAAAGGGGGGTACCTAGTCAGTTATACAACCTGAATGTATTGGACTGAAAGGGGGGTACCTAGTCAGTTATACAACCTGAATGTGTTGGACTGAAAGGGGGGTACCTAGTCAGTTATACAACCTGAATGTGTTCAACTACCTAGTCAGTTATACAACCTGAATGTATTGGACTGAAAGGGGGGTACCTAGTCAGTTATACAACCTGAATGTATTGGACTGAAAGGGGGGTACCTAGTCAGTTATACAACCTGAATGTGTTCAACTACCTAGTCAGTTATACAACCTGAATGTATTGGACTGAAAGGGGGGTAACTAGTCAGTTATACAACCTGAATGTATTGGACTGAAAGGGGGGTACCTAGTCAGTTATACAACCTGAATGTGTTGGACTGAAAGGGGGGTACCTAGTCAGTTATACAACCTGAATGTATTGGACTGAAAGGGGGGTACCTAGTCAGTTATACAACCTGAATGTATTGGACTGAAAGGGGGGTACCTAGTCAGTTATACAACCTGAATGTATTGGACTGAAAGGGGGGTACCTAGTCAGTTATACAACCTGAATGTATTGGACTGAAAGGGGGGTACCTAGTCAGTTATACAACCTGAATGTGTTGGACTGAAAGGGGGGTACCTAGTCAGTTATACAACCTGAATGTGTTGGACTGAAAGGGGGGTACCTAGTCAGTTATACAACCTGAATGTATTGGACTGAAAGGGGGGTACCTAGTCAGTTATACAACCTGAATGTATTCAACTACCTAGTCAGTTATACAACCTGAATGTATTGGACTGAAAGGGGGGTACCTAGTCAGTTATACAACCTGAATGTATTGGACTGAAAGGGGGGTACCTAGTCAGTTATACAACCTGAATGTGTTGGACTGAAAGGGGGTTACCTAGTCAGTTATACAACCTGAATGTATTGGACTGAAAGGGGGGTACCTAGTCAGTTATACAACCTGAATGTATTGGACTGAAAGGGGGGTACCTAGTCAGTTATACAACCTGAATGTGTTGGACTGAAAGGGGGGTACCTAGTCAGTTATACAACCTGAATGTGTTGGACTGAAAGGGGGGTACCTAGTCAGTTATACAACCTGAATGTATTCAACTACCTAGTCAGTTATACAACCTGAATGTATTCAACTACCTAGTCAGTTATACAACCTGAATGTATTCAACTACCTAGTCAGTTATACAACCTGAATGTATTCAACTACCTAGTCAGTTATACAACCTGAATGTGTTCAACTACCTAGTCAGTTATACAACCTGAATGTATTGGACTGAAAGGGGGGTACCTAGTCAGTTATACAACCTGAATGTGTTGGACTGAAAGGGGGGTACCTAGTCAGTTATACAACCTGAATGTGTTCAACTACCTAGTCAGTTATACAACCTGAATGTATTCAACTACCTAGTTAGTTATACAACCTGAATGTATTGGACTGAAAGGGGGGTACCTAGTCAGTTATACAACCTGAATGTGTTGGACTGAAAGGGGGGTACCTAGTCAGTTATACAACCTGAATGTGTTGGACTGAAAGGGGGGTACCTAGTTAGTTATACAACCTGAATGTGTTGGACTGAAAGGGGGGTAACTAGTCAGTTATACAACCTGAATGTGTTGGACTGAAAGGGGGGTAACTAGTCAGTTATACAACCTGAATGTATTGGACTGAAAGGGGGGTACCTAGTCAGTTATACAACCTGAATGTATTGGACTGAAAGGGGGGTACCTAGTCAGTTATACAACCTGAATGTATTGGACTGAAAGGGGGGTACCTAGTCAGTTATACAACCTGAATGTGTTCAACTACCTAGTCAGTTATACAACCTGAATGTGTTGGACTGAAAGGGGGGTAACTAGTCAGTTATACAACCTGAATGTATTGGACTGAAAGGGGGGTACCTAGTCAGTTATACAACCTGAATGTATTGGACTGAAAGGGGGGTACCTAGTCAGTTATACAACCTGAATGTATTGGACTGAAAGGGGGGTACCTAGTCAGTTATACAACCTGAATGTATTGGACTGAAAGGGGGGTACCTAGTCAGTTATACAACCTGAATGTATTGGACTGAAAGGGGGGTAACTAGTCAGTTATACAACCTGAATGTGTTGGACTGAAAGGGGGGTACCTAGTCAGTTATACAACCTGAATGTGTTCAACTACCTAGTCAGTTATACAACCTGAATGTGTTGGACTGAAAGGGGGGTACCTAGTCAGTTATACAACCTGAATGTGTTGGACTGAAAGGGGGGTACCTAGTCAGTTATACAACCTGAATGTATTGGACTGAAAGGGGGGTACCTAGTCAGTTATACAACCTGAATGTGTTCAACTACCTAGTCAGTTATACAACCTGAATGTATTGGACTGAAAGGGGGGTACCTAGTCAGTTATACAACCTGAATGTGTTGGACTGAAAGGGGGGTACCTAGTTAGTTATACAACCTGAATGTGTTGGACTGAAAGGGGGGTACCTAGTCAGTTATACAACCTGAATGTGTTGGACTGAAAGGGGGGTACCTAGTCAGTTATACAACCTGAATGTGTTGGACTGAAAGGGGGGTACCTAGTCAGTTATACAACCTGAATGTATTGGACTGAAAGGGGGGTACCTAGTTAGTTATACAACCTGAATGTGTTGGACTGAAAGGGGGGTACCTAGTTAGTTATACAACCTGAATGTGTTGGACTGAAAGGGGGGTACCTAGTCAGTTATACAACCTGAATGTGTTGGACTGAAAGGGGGGTACCTAGTCAGTTATACAACCTGAATGTATTGGACTGAAAGGGGGGTACCTAGTCAGTTATACAACCTGAATGTATTCAACTACCTAGTCAGTTATACAACCTGAATGTATTGGACTGAAAGGGGGGTACCTAGTCAGTTATACAACCTGAATGTATTGGACTGAAAGGGGGGTACCTAGTCAGTTATACAACCTGAATGTGTTCAACTACCTAGTCAGTTATACAACCTGAATGTGTTGGACTGAAAGGGGGGTACCTAGTCAGTTATACAACCTGAATGTGTTGGACTGAAAGGGGGGTACCTAGTCAGTTATACAACCTGAATGTATTGGACTGAAAGGGGGGTACCTAGTCAGTTATACAACCTGAATGTATTGGACTGAAAGGGGGGTACCTAGTCAGTTATACAACCTGAATGTATTCAACTACCTAGTCAGTTATACAACCTGAATGTATTGGACTGAAAGGGGGGTACCTAGTCAGTTATACAACCTGAATGTGTTCAACTACCTAGTCAGTTATACAACCTGAATGTGTTGGACTGAAAGGGGGGTACCTAGTCAGTTATACAACCTGAATGTATTGGACTGAAAGGGGGGTACCTAGTCAGTTATACAACCTGAATGTGTTGGACTGAAAGGGGGGTACCTAGTCAGTTATACAACCTGAATGTGTTGGACTGAAAGGGGGGTACCTAGTCAGTTATACAACCTGAATGTGTTGGACTGAAAGGGGGGTACCTAGTCAGTTATACAACCTGAATGTATTGGACTGAAAGGGGGGTACCTAGTCAGTTATACAACCTGAATGTGTTGGACTGAAAGGGGGGTACCTAGTCAGTTATACAACCTGAATGTGTTGTACTGAAAGGGGGGTAACTAGTCAGTTATACAACCTGAATGTATTCAACTACCTAGTCAGTTATACAACCTGAATGTATTGGACTGAAAGGGGGGTAACTAGTCAGTTATACAACCTGAATGTGTTGGACTGAAAGGGGGGTACCTAGTTAGTTATACAACCTGAATGTGTTGGACTGAAAGGGGGGTAACTAGTCAGTTATACAACCTGAATGTGTTGGACTGAAAGGGGGGTAACTAGTCAGTTATACAACCTGAATGTATTGGACTGAAAGGGGGGTACCTAGTCAGTTATACAACCTGAATGTATTGGACTGAAAGGGGGGTACCTAGTCAGTTATACAACCTGAATGTATTGGACTGAAAGGGGGGTACCTAGTCAGTTATACAACCTGAATGTGTTGGACTGAAAGGGGGGTACCTAGTCAGTTATACAACCTGAATGTATTGGACTGAAAGGGGGGTACCTAGTTAGTTATACAACCTGAATGTGTTCAACTACCTAGTCAGTTATACAACCTGAATGTATTCAACTACCTAGTCAGTTATACAACCTGAATGTATTGGACTGAAAGGGGGGTACCTAGTCAGTTATACAACCTGAATGTATTGGACTGAAAGGGGGGTACCTAGTCAGTTATACAACCTGAATGTATTGGACTGAAAGGGGGGTACCTAGTCAGTTATACAACCTGAATGTATTGGACTGAAAGGGGGGTACCTAGTCAGTTATACAACCTGAATGTATTGGACTGAAAGGGGGGTACCTAGTCAGTTATACAACCTGAATGTATTGGACTGAAAGGGGGGTACCTAGTCAGTTATACAACCTGAATGTATTGGACTGAAAGGGGGGTACCTAGTCAGTTATACAACCTGAATGTGTTCAACTACCTAGTCAGTTATACAACCTGAATGTGTTGGACTGAAAGGGGGGTACCTAGTCAGTTATACAACCTGAATGTATTGGACTGAAAGGGGGGTACCTAGTCAGTTATACAACCTGAATGTGTTGGACTGAAAGGGGGGTACCTAGTCAGTTATACAACCTGAATGTGTTCAACTACCTAGTCAGTTATACAACCTGAATGTGTTGGACTGAAAGGGGGGTACCTAGTCAGTTATACAACCTGAATGTGTTGGACTGAAAGGGGGGTACCTAGTCAGTTATACAACCTGAATGTATTGGACTGAAAGGGGGGTAACTAGTCAGTTATACAACCTGAATGTGTTGGACTGAAAGGGGGGTACCTAGTCAGTTATACAACCTGAATGTGTTCAACTACCTAGTCAGTTATACAACCTGAATGTATTGGACTGAAAGGGGGGTACCTAGTCAGTTATACAACCTGAATGTGTTGGACTGAAAGGGGGGTACCTAGTCAGTTATACAACCTGAATGTGTTGGACTGAAAGGGGGGTACCTAGTCAGTTATACAACCTGAATGTGTTCAACTACCTAGTCAGTTATACAACCTGAATGTGTTGGACTGAAAGGGGGGTACCTAGTCAGTTATACAACCTGAATGTGTTGGACTGAAAGGGGGGTACCTAGTCAGTTATACAACCTGAATGTGTTGGACTGAAAGGGGGGTACCTAGTCAGTTATACAACCTGAATGTGTTCAACTACCTAGTCAGTTATACAACCTGAATGTGTTGGACTGAAAGGGGGGTACCTAGTCAGTTATACAACCTGAATGTGTTGGACTGAAAGGGGGGTACCTAGTCAGTTATACAACCTGAATGTGTTCAACTACCTAGTCAGTTATACAACCTGAATGTGTTGGACTGAAAGGGGGGTACCTAGTGAGTTATACAACCTGAATGTGTTGGACTGAAAGGGGGGTACCTAGTCAGTTATACAACCTGAATGTATTGGACTGAAAGGGGGGTACCTAGTCAGTTATACAACCTGAATGTATTGGACTGAAAGGGGGGTACCTAGTCAGTTATACAACCTGAATGTGTTGGACTGAAAGGGGGGTACCTAGTTAGTTATACAACCTGAATGTGTTGGACTGAAAGGGGGGTACTTAGTCAGTTATACAACCTGAATGTGTTGGACTGAAAGGGGGGTACCTAGTCAGTTATACAACCTGAATGTATTGGACTGAAAGGGGGGTACCTAGTTAGTTATACAACCTGAATGTGTTCAACTACCTAGTCAGTTATACAACCTGAATGTGTTGGACTGAAAGGGGGGTACCTAGTCAGTTATACAACCTGAATGTATTGGACTGAAAGGGGGGTACCTAGTCAGTTATACAACCTGAATGTGTTGGACTGAAAGGGGGGTACCTAGTCAGTTATACAACCTGAATGTGTTGGACTGAAAGGGGGGTAACTAGTCAGTTATACAACCTGAATGTATTGGACTGAAAGGGGGGTACCTAGTCAGTTATACAACCTGAATGTATTGGACTGAAAGGGGGGTACCTAGTCAGTTATACAACCTGAATGTGTTCAACTACCTAGTCAGTTATACAACCTGAATGTGTTGGACTGAAAGGGGGGTACCTAGTCAGTTATACAACCTGAATGTATTGGACTGAAAGGGGGGTACCTAGTCAGTTATACAACCTGAATGTATTGGACTGAAAGGGGGGTACCTAGTCAGTTATACAACCTGAATGTATTGGACTGAAAGGGGGGTACCTAGTCAGTTATACAACCTGAATGTGTTGGACTGAAAGGGGGGTACCTAGTCAGTTATACAACCTGAATGTATTGGACTGAAAGGGGGGTACCTAGTCAGTTATACAACCTGAATGTGTTGGACTGAAAGGGGGGTACCTAGTCAGTTATACAACCTGAATGTGTTGGACTGAAAGGGGGGTACCTAGTCAGTTATACAACCTGAATGTGTTCAACTACCTAGTCAGTTATACAACCTGAATGTGTTGGACTGAAAGGGGGGTACCTAGTCAGTTATACAACCTGAATGTATTGGACTGAAAGGGGGGTACCTAGTCAGTTATACAACCTGAATGTATTGGACTGAAAGGGGGGTACCTAGTCAGTTATACAACCTGAATGTATTGGACTGAAAGGGGGGTACCTAGTCAGTTATACAACCTGAATGTATTGGACTGAAAGGGGGGTACCTAGTCAGTTATACAACCTGAATGTATTCAACTACCTAGTCAGTTATACAACCTGAATGTATTGGACTGAAAGGGGGGTACCTAGTCAGTTATACAACCTGAATGTATTCAACTACCTAGTCAGTTATACAACCTGAATGTGTTGGACTGAAAGGGGGGTACCTAGTCAGTTATACAACCTGAATGTATTGGACTGAAAGGGGGGTACCTAGTCAGTTATACAACCTGAATGTGTTGGACTGAAAGGGGGGTACCTAGTCAGTTATACAACCTGAATGTGTTGGACTGAAAGGGGGGTACCTAGTCAGTTATACAACCTGAATGTGTTGGACTGAAAGGGGGGTACCTAGTCAGTTATACAACCTGAATGTATTG
>NC_048574.1:87351764-87356764 GCF_013265735.2 Oncorhynchus mykiss
CCTATCATCTCCTACAGGGGTCAGAGGTCATTACACATACAGATGATGGGGATCCTGGACTGTTTAATCAGACCTATCATCTCCTACAGGGGTCAGAGGTCATTACACATACAGATGATGGGGATCCTGGACTGTTTAATCAGACCTATCATCTCCTACAGGGGTCAGAGGTCATTACACATACAGATGATGGGGATCCTGGACTGTTTAATCAGACCTATCATCTCCTACAGGGGTCAGAGGTCATTACACATACAGATGATGGGGATCCTGGACTGTTTAATCAGACCTATCATCTCCTACAGGGGTCAGAGGTCGTTACACATACAGATGATGGGGATCCTGGACTGTTTAATCAGACCTATCATCTCCTACAGGGGTCAGAGGTCGTTACACATACAGATGATGGGGATCCTGGACTGTTTAATCAGACCTATCATCTCCTACAGGGGTCAGAGGTCATTACACATACAGATGATGGGGATCCTGGACTGTTTAATCAGACCTATCATCTCCTACAGGGGTCAGAGGTCATTACACATACAGATGATGGGGATCCTGGACTGTTTAATCAGACCTATCATCTCCTACAGGGGTCAGAGGTCATTATAGATGGGGATCCTGGACTGTTTAATCAGACCTATCATCTCCTACAGGGGTCAGAGGTCATTATAGATGGGGATCCTGGACTGTTTAATCAGACCTATCATCTCCTACAGGGGTCAGAGGTCATTACACATACAGATGATGGGGATCCTGGACTGTTTAATCAGACCCATCATCTCCTACAGGGGTCAGAGGTCATTACACATACAGATGATGGGGATCCTGGACTGTTTAATCAGACCTATCATCTCCTACAGGGGTCAGAGGTCATTATAGATGGGGATCCTGGACTGTTTAATCAGACCTATCATCTCCTACAGGGGTCAGAGGTCATTATAGATGGGGATCCTGGACTATTTAATCAGACCTATCATCTCCTACAGGGGTCAGAGGTCATTACACATACAGATGATGGGGATCCTGGACTGTTTAATCAGACCTATCATCTCCTACAGGGGTCAGAGGTCATTACACATACAGATGATGGGGATCCTGGACTGTTTAATCAGACCTATCATCTCCTACAGGGGTCAGAGGTCGTTATAGATGGGGATCCTGGACTGTTTAATCAGACCTATCATCTCCTACAGGGGTCAGAGGTCATTATAGATGGGGATCCTGGACTGTTTAATCAGACCTATCATCTCCTACAGGGGTCAGAGGTCGTTATAGATGGGGATCCTGGACTGTTTAATCAGACCTATCATCTCCTACAGGGGTCAGAGGTCATTATAGATGGGGATCCTGGACTATTTAATCAGACCTATCATCTCCTACAGGGGTCAGAGGTCGTTATAGATGGGGATCCTGGACTATTTAATCAGACCTATCATCTCCTACAGGGGTCAGAGGTCATTATAGATGGGGATCCTGGACTATTTAATCAGACCTATCATCTCCTACAGGGGTCAGAGGTCATTATAGATGGGGATCCTGGACTATTTAATCAGACCTATCATCTCCTACAGGGGTCAGAGGTCATTATAGATGGGGATCCTGGACTAATTAATCAGACCTATCATCTACTACAGGGGTCAGAGGTCATTATAGATGGGGATCCTGGACTGTTTAATCAGACCTATCATCTCCTACAGGGGTCAGAGGTCATTACACATACAGATGATGGGGATCCTGGACTGTTTAATCAGACCTATCATCTCCTACAGGGGTCAGAGGTCATTACACATACAGATGGGGATCCTGGACTGTTTAATCAGACCTATCATCTCCTACAGGGGTCAGAGGTCATTATAGATGGGGATCCTGGACTGTTTAATCAGACCTATCATCTCCTACAGGGGTCAGAGGTCATTATAGATGGGGATCCTGGACTATTTAATCAGACCTATCATCTCCTACAGGGGTCAGAGGTCATTATAGATGGGGATCCTGGACTATTTAATCAGACCCATCATCTCCTACAGGGGTCAGAGGTCATTATAGATGGGGATCCTGGACTATTTAATCAGACCCATCATCTCCTACAGGGGTCAGAGGTCATTATAGATGGGGATCCTGGACTATTTAATCAGACCTATCATCTCCTACAGGGGTCAGAGGTCATTACACATACAGATGGGGATCCTGGACTGTTTAATCAGACCAATCATCTCCTACAGGGGTCAGAGGTCATTATAGATGGGGATCCTGGACTATTTAATCAGACCTATCATCTCCTACAGGGGTCAGAGGTCATTACACATACAGATGATGGGGATCCTGGACTGTTTAATCAGACCTATCATCTCCTACAGGGGTCAGAGGTCATTATAGATGGGGATCCTGGACTGTTTAATCAGACCTATCATCTCCTACAGGGGTCAGAGGTCATTATAGATGGGGATCCTGGACTGTTTAATCAGACCTATCATCTCCTACAGGGGTCAGAGGTCATTACACATACAGATGATGGGGATCCTGGACTGTTTAATCAGACCTATCATCTCCTACAGGGGTCAGAGGTCATTACACATACAGATGATGGGGATCCTGGACTGTTTAATCAGACCCATCATCTCCTACAGGGGTCAGAGGTCATTATAGATGGGGATCCTGGACTGTTTAATCAGACCTATCATCTCCTACAGGGGTCAGAGGTCATTACACATACAGATGATGGGGATCCTGGACTGTTTAATCAGACCTATCATCTCCTAAAGGGGTCAGAGGTCATTATAGATTGGGATCCTGGACTGTTTAATCAGACCTATCATCTCCTACAGGGGTCAGAGGTCATTATAGATGGGGATCCTGGACTGTTTAATCAGACCTATCATCTCCTACAGGGGTCAGAGGTCATTACACATACAGATGATGGGGATCCTGGACTGTTTAATCAGACCTATCATCTCCTACAGGGGTCAGAGGTCATTACACATACAGATGATGGGGATCCTGGACTGTTTAATCAGACCTATCATCTCCTACAGGGGTCAGAGGTCGTTACACATACAGATGATGGGGATCCTGGACTGTTTAATCAGACCTATCATCTCCTACAGGGGTCAGAGGTCGTTACACATACAGATGATGGGGATCCTGGACTGTTTAATCAGACCTATCATCTCCTACAGGGGTCAGAGGTCATTACACATACAGATGATGGGGATCCTGGACTGTTTAATCAGACCTATCATCTCCTACAGGGGTCAGAGGTCATTACACATACAGATGATGGGGATCCTGGACTGTTTAATCAGACCTATCATCTCCTACAGGGGTCAGAGGTCATTATAGATGGGGATCCTGGACTGTTTAATCAGACCTATCATCTCCTACAGGGGTCAGAGGTCATTATAGATGGGGATCCTGGACTGTTTAATCAGACCTATCATCTCCTACAGGGGTCAGAGGTCATTACACATACAGATGATGGGGATCCTGGACTGTTTAATCAGACCCATCATCTCCTACAGGGGTCAGAGGTCATTACACATACAGATGATGGGGATCCTGGACTGTTTAATCAGACCTATCATCTCCTACAGGGGTCAGAGGTCATTATAGATGGGGATCCTGGACTGTTTAATCAGACCTATCATCTCCTACAGGGGTCAGAGGTCATTATAGATGGGGATCCTGGACTATTTAATCAGACCTATCATCTCCTACAGGGGTCAGAGGTCATTACACATACAGATGATGGGGATCCTGGACTGTTTAATCAGACCTATCATCTCCTACAGGGGTCAGAGGTCATTACACATACAGATGATGGGGATCCTGGACTGTTTAATCAGACCTATCATCTCCTACAGGGGTCAGAGGTCGTTATAGATGGGGATCCTGGACTGTTTAATCAGACCTATCATCTCCTACAGGGGTCAGAGGTCATTATAGATGGGGATCCTGGACTGTTTAATCAGACCTATCATCTCCTACAGGGGTCAGAGGTCGTTATAGATGGGGATCCTGGACTGTTTAATCAGACCTATCATCTCCTACAGGGGTCAGAGGTCATTATAGATGGGGATCCTGGACTATTTAATCAGACCTATCATCTCCTACAGGGGTCAGAGGTCGTTATAGATGGGGATCCTGGACTATTTAATCAGACCTATCATCTCCTACAGGGGTCAGAGGTCATTATAGATGGGGATCCTGGACTATTTAATCAGACCTATCATCTCCTACAGGGGTCAGAGGTCATTATAGATGGGGATCCTGGACTATTTAATCAGACCTATCATCTCCTACAGGGGTCAGAGGTCATTATAGATGGGGATCCTGGACTAATTAATCAGACCTATCATCTACTACAGGGGTCAGAGGTCATTATAGATGGGGATCCTGGACTGTTTAATCAGACCTATCATCTCCTACAGGGGTCAGAGGTCATTACACATACAGATGATGGGGATCCTGGACTGTTTAATCAGACCTATCATCTCCTACAGGGGTCAGAGGTCATTACACATACAGATGGGGATCCTGGACTGTTTAATCAGACCTATCATCTCCTACAGGGGTCAGAGGTCATTATAGATGGGGATCCTGGACTATTTAATCAGACCTATCATCTCCTACAGGGGTCAGAGGTCATTATAGATGGGGATCCTGGACTATTTAATCAGACCCATCATCTCCTACAGGGGTCAGAGGTCATTATAGATGGGGATCCTGGACTATTTAATCAGACCCATCATCTCCTACAGGGGTCAGAGGTCATTATAGATGGGGATCCTGGACTATTTAATCAGACCTATCATCTCCTACAGGGGTCAGAGGTCATTACACATACAGATGGGGATCCTGGACTGTTTAATCAGACCAATCATCTCCTACAGGGGTCAGAGGTCATTATAGATGGGGATCCTGGACTATTTAATCAGACCTATCATCTCCTACAGGGGTCAGAGGTCATTACACATACAGATGATGGGGATCCTGGACTG
>NC_048574.1:87361764-87404264 GCF_013265735.2 Oncorhynchus mykiss
ACATTAGTTATATTATTAGTAGTATTACATTAGTAATATTAGTAGTATTACACCAGTTACATTAGTAATATTAGTAGTATTACACCAGTTACATTAGTAGTATTACATAGTTATATTACATTAGTAGTATTACATTAGTTATATTATTAGTAGTATTACATTAGTAATATTATTAGTAGTATTACATTAGTAATATTATTAGTAGTATTACATTAGTAATATTATTAGTAGTATTACATTAGTTATATTATTAGTAGTATTACATTAGTAATATTAGTAGTATTACACCAGTTACATTAGTTATATTAGTAGTATTACATTAGTAATATTAGTAGTATTATATTAGTTATATTAGTAGTATTATATTAGTTATATTAGTAGTATTATATGAGTTATATTAGTAGTATTACCAGGTACTTTAGACCAGAGCCCAATGTTCCCCCTCACCTCTGCCTCGGCAGCAATCAGGTACTTGGACTTCTTCCCTGGTGTACTTCTGATGAGCTCCAACAGACCATCCTCATCCAGGATCTTTGTTCCAAACCCCTCCGCCTGGAGACAGAGGAGAGAGAGGAGAGAGAGGAGAGAGGAGCTATATTGAAAAAAAACTGAGGTCAAAGGGAGAGAACGAGAGAGAGAACGAGAGAGAGAGCGAACGAGAGAGAGAGAACGAGAGAGAGAGAGAACGAGAGAGAGAGAGAACGAGAGAGAGAGAGAACGAGAGAGAACGAGAGAGAGAGAAAACGAGAGAGAGAGAAAACGAGAGAGAGAGAAAACGAGAGAGAGAGAAAACGAGAGAGAGAGAAAACGAGAGAGAAAACGAGAGAGAGAAAACGAGAGAGAACGAGAGAGAGAACGAGAGAGAGAACGAGAGAGAGAACGAGAGAGAGAAAACGAGAGAGAAAACGAGAGAGAAAACGAGAGAGAAAACGAGAGAGAAAACGAGAGAGAGAAAACGAGAGAGAGAGAAAATGAGAGAAAACGAGAGAGAAAACGAGAGAGAGAACGAGAGAGAGAAAACGAGAGAGAGAGAAAACGAGAGAGAGAAAACGAGAGAGAGAAAACGAGAGAGAGAAAACGAGAGAGAGAAAACGAGAGAGAGAAAACGAGAGAGAGAAAACGAGAGAGAGAACGAGAGAGCGAAAACGAGAACGAGAGAACGAGAGAGAGAGATTGAAAGAGACAGAGAGAAAACGAGAGAGAGATTGAAAGAGACAGAGAGAAAACGAGAGAGAGATTGAAAGAGAGAGAGAAAACGAGAGAGAGATTGAAAGAGACAGAGAGAAAACGAGAGAGAGAGATTGAAAGAGACAGAGAGAAAACGAGAGAGATTGAAAGAGACAGAGAGAAAACGAGAGAGAGAGATTGAAAGAGACAGAGAGAGAACGAGAGAGAGAGATTGAAAGAGACAGAGAGAGAACGAGAGAGAGAGATTGAAAGAGACAGAGAGAACGAGAGAGAGATTGAAAGAGACAGAGAGAACGAGAGAGAGAGATTGAAAGAGACAGAGAGAAAACGAGACAGAGATTGAAAGAGACAGAGAGAACGAGAGAGAGAGATTGAAAGAGACAGAGAGAGAACGAGAGAGAGATTGAAAGAGACAGAGAGAACGAGAGAGAGATTGAAAGAGACAGAGAGAACGAGAGAGAGAGAAAATGAGAGAAAACGAGAGAGAAAACGAGAGAGAGAACGAGAGAGAGAAAACGAGAGAGAGAGAAAACGAGAGAGAGAAAACGAGAGAGAGAAAACGAGAGAGAGAAAACGAGAGAGAGAAAACGAGAGAGAGAAAACGAGAGAGAGAAAACGAGAGAGAGAACGAGAGAGCGAAAACGAGAACGAGAGAACGAGAGAGAGAGATTGAAAGAGACAGAGAGAAAACGAGAGAGAGATTGAAAGAGAGAGAGAAAACGAGAGAGAGATTGAAAGAGAGAGAGAAAACGAGAGAGAGAGATTGAAAGAGACAGAGAGAAAACGAGAGAGAGAGATTGAAAGAGACAGAGAGAAAACGAGAGAGATTGAAAGAGACAGAGAGAAAACGAGAGAGAGAGATTGAAAGAGACAGAGAGAGAACGAGAGAGAGAGATTGAAAGAGACAGAGAGAACGAGAGAGAGATTGAAAGAGACAGAGAGAACGAGAGAGAGAGATTGAAAGAGACAGAGAGAAAACGAGACAGAGATTGAAAGAGACAGAGAGAACGAGAGAGAGAGATTGAAAGAGACAGAGAGAGAACGAGAGAGAGATTGAAAGAGACAGAGAGAACGAGAGAGAGATTGAAAGAGACAGAGAGAACGAGAGAGAGATTGAAAGAGACAGAGAGAACGAGAGAGAGATTGAAAGAGACAGAGAGAACGAGAGAGAGATTGAAAGAGACAGAGAGAGAACGAGAGAGAGATTGAAAGAGAGAGAGAGAACGAGAGAGAGATTGAAAGAGACAGAGAGAAAACGAGAAGGAGAGAACGAGAGAGAGATTGAAAGAGACAGAGAGAGGTGAACCTTTTGTGCACCTTCTCAGTCTTGGCGACTCCTCCATCTCTGCCCATCACCAGGTATGTCGTCCTCTTACTGATGTTACCGGTCACCTTCCCTCCATAGCGCTCTATCAGGGACTTCGCATCCTCGCGTTCCATACTCTCCAACACACCAGAGATCACAAACACACCACCCTCCAGGCAGTTCTCTGCTCCCTGCACACACACAGGTTATACACACACACACACACACAAGTGTTATAGTGGTTACAGTGGGTATGTGTTTAGACCCCCCTGTGGGTATGTGTTTATACCCCCCTGTGGGTATGTGTTTAGATCCCAGTGGGTGTGTTTAGACACCAGTGGGTGTGTGTTTAGACCCCAGTGGGTATGTGTTTATACCCCCCTGTGGGTATGTGTTTATACCCCCCTGTGGGTATGCGTTTATACCCCCCTGTGGGTATGCGTTTATACCCCCCTGTGGGTATGCGTTTAGATCCCAGTGGGTGTGCGTTTAGACCCCAGTGGGTGTGCGTTTAGACCCCAGTGGGTGTGTGTTTAGACCCCCCTGTGGGTGTGTGTTTATACCCCCCTGTGGGTGTGTGTTTATACCCCCCTGTGGGTGTGTGTTTATACCCCCCTGTGGGTGTGTGTTTATACCCCCCTGTGGGTGTGTGTTTATACCCCCCTGTGGGTATGTGTTTATACCCCCCTGTGGGTATGTGTTTATACCCCCCTGTGGGTATGTGTTTATACCCCCCTGTGGGTATGTGTTTATACCCCCCTGTGGGTATGTGTTTATACCCCCCTGTGGGTATGTGTTTATACCCCAGTGGGTATGTGTTTAGACCCCAGTGGGTATGTGTTTAGACCCCAGTGGGTATGTGTTTAGACCCCAGTGGGTATGTGTTTAGACCCCAGTGGGTATGTGTTTAGACCCCAGTGGGTATGTGTTTAGATCCCAGTGGGTATGTGTTTAGACCCCAGTGGGTATGTGTTTATACCCCAGTGGGTATGTGTTTAGACCCCAGTGGGTATGTGTTTATACCCCAGTGGGTATGTGTTTATACCCCAGTGGGTATGTGTTTAGACCCCAGTGGGTATGTGTTTAGACCCCAGTGGGTATGTGTTTAGATCCCAGTGGGTATGTGTTTAGACCCCAGTGGGTATGTGTTTAGACCCCAGTGGGTATGTGTTTAGATCCCAGTGGGTATGTGTTTAGACACCAGTGGGTATGTGTTTATACCCCAGTGGGTATGTGTTTATACCCCCCTGTGGGTATGTGTTTATACCCCCCTGTGGGTATCTGTTTATACCCCCCTGTGGGTGTGTGTTTATACCCCCCTGTGGGTGTGTGTTTAGACCCCAGTGGGTATGTGTGTATACCCCCCTGTGGGTGTGTGTTTATACCCCCCTGTGGGTGTGTGTTTATACCCCCCTGTGGGTGTGTGTTTATACCCCCCTGTGGGTGTGTGTTTATACCCCCCTGTGGGTGTGTGTTTATACCCCCCTGTGGGTGTGTGTTTAGACCCCAGTGGGTATGTGTTTAGACCCCAGTGGGTATGTGTTTATACCCCTGTGGGTATGTGTTTATACCCCCCTGTGGGTATGTGTTTATACCCCCCTGTGGGTATGTGTTTATACCCCCCTGTGGGTGTGTGTTTATACCCCCCTGTGGGTGTGTGTTTATACCCCCCTGTGGGTGTGTGTTTATACCCCCCTGTGGGTGTGTGTTTAGACCCCAGTGGGTGTGTGTTTATACCCCCCTGTGGGTGTGTGTTTATACCCCCCTGCGGGTGTGTGTTTATACCCCCCTGTGGGTGTGTGTTTATACCCCCCTGTGGGTGTGTGTTTATACCCCCCTGTGGGTGTGTGTTTATACCCCCCTGTGGGTGTGTGTTTATACCCCCCTGTGGGTATGTGTTTATACCCCCCTGTGGGTATGTGTTTAGATCCCAGTGGGTATGTGTTTATACCCCCCTGTGGGTATGTGTTTATAGATCCCAGTGGGTATGTGTTTAGATCCCAGTGGGTATGTGTTTATACCCCCCTGTGGGTATGTGTTTATACCCCCCTGTGGGTATGTGTTTATACCCCCCTGTGGGTATGTGTTTAGATCCCAGTGGGTATGTGTTTATACCCCCTGTGGGTATGTGTTTATAGATCCCAGTGGGTGTGTGTTTAGATCCCAGTGGGTATGTGTTTAGATCCCAGTGGGTATGTGTTTATACCCCCCTGTGGGTATGTGTTTATACCCCCCTGTGGGTATGTGTTTAGATCCCAGTGGGTATGTGTTTATACCCCAGTGGGTATGTGTTTAGACCCCAGTGGGTATGGGTTTAGACCCCAGTGGGTATGTGTTTATACCCCCCTGTGGGTATGTGTTTATAGATCCCAGTGGGTGTGTGTTTAGATCCCAGTGGGTATGTGTTTAGATCCCAGTGGGTATGGGTTTAGACCCCAGTGGGTATGGGTTTAGACCCCAGTGGGTATGGGTTTAGATCCCAGGGCTGTGTGTTTGTCTTACAGTGGGTATGTGTTTAGATCCCAGGGCTGTGTGTTTGTCTTACAGTGGGTATGTGTTTAGATCCCAGGACTGTGTGTTTGTCTTACAGTGGTATGTGTTTAGATCCCAGGGCTGTGTGTTTGTCTTACAGTGGGTATGGGTTTAGATCCCAGGGCTGTGTGTTTGTCTTACAGTGGGTATGGGTTTAGATCCCAGGGCTCTGGGTCCGTCTCGGTTCAGGAAACTACGGAAGGCTGAGGAGTTCCCTCGCTTCTTCTCTGATTCCTCTGGACTGGTACTCTGGACACACACACACACGGTTACACAGAGTCACAGTTACACACAGTCACAGTCAGGAAGTCAGTCACACAGTCACAGAGTCACAGTTACACACAGTCACAGTCAGGAAGTCACAGTCACAGAGTCACAGTTACACACAGTCACAGTCAGGAAGTCAGTCACACAGTCACAGAGTCACAGTTACACACAGTCACAGTCAGGAAGTCACAGTCACACAGTCACACAGTCACACAGTCAGGAAGTCACAGTCACAGAGTCACTCACAGTCACAGTTTTGGGTTATTTTCTTTAGACGATAACTGTTGATGTAAAACGTTTCACCTCTTTCTTGGGGGAGGTTTTAAGAGTCGTGGGTGTGGTCACCATGGTTACACTTCCTGTTTTGAGCTTGGACTTCCTGTCTGTGCTCGAAGGGGTTAGGAACTCCTTTTTGGGAGAGACGGACGCGTTGATACTCAGATTTGTCTTGCCTCCTCCGTCCTCTTCCTCCTCCCTTTTCTTCATCATGGACAGTTTGGAACTGGTCTTAACAAGAGGGGGGACCTTTTTAGGGGACGGACCGATCACGTCCTGGTTGTGATCCCGCCCATTGGACTGTGATTGGCTGGCAGTGCTGCTGTGGGAGGAGTTAGCGCTGCTTTTGTTGGCTGACATGGCAGACCCCAGATCCTCACCAGAGTATTTACGAGCCTGGATACACACACACACACACACACACACACACACACACACACATATATATAAATATATATAGAGACATGTTGAATCTTTCAGAGAGAGACAGAGAGAGTTTGTAGTGTGTGTGTGTGTGTGTGTGTACTCTTCACCTTTTTGGCGTGTGGTTGTTGGTCCAACATGGCCAGCGTCTTGGCAAACTCCTCGTCCTCGTGGACCTGCCTCTCCAACTCCATGTCCTCGTCCATCTGTAGCTGCTGGGCGATGACCTCATCAGTCAGCGACTCATCAGGGTCCTGAGAGAGCTGGACAAACAACACACAGTGGTCAACAACGACAACCAGTCGACTAGTCAGACTACACCTGGGTCTCATCAACAACAGCTAGTCAGACTACACACTAGACCTGGGTCTCATCAACAACAACTAGTCAGACTACACACTAGACCTGGGCCTCATCAACAACAACTAGTCAGACTACACACTAGACCTGGGTCTCATCAACAACAACTAGTCAGACTACACACTAGACCTGGGCCTCATCAACAACAACTAGTCAACTAGTCAGACTACACACTAGCCCTGGGTACTGAGAAGGCTGGAGGGAGAGTAGAGAGAGAGTTTTCCTCACAGTTTTCCTCTTGGTACTGGCCACCAGTTTCCTGTCCGAGCGCTGCACACTCCCACTGCCAAAGTAGTCCAGGACAGAGGTGGGGGTGCGTTTGGTCTGCGGGGGCGCTGATTTAGGGGTGACGGGGGCTGGAGGAGACTTCTTCATCCCTCCTTTCCCTGTGGCGGGAACAAGGGTGGGTTTCGGGGGGGACCTGTGGATCTCTTTGGTCCTGGGGCGGGCCTTCCCTGGTTTGGGCACTCCATTACCCTGGGGCTTAGCCTGGGACTTCTTCAGAGACAGGAAGTTATCGCTGTCTGAATCTACAGAGGGGAGGAGAGAGGGGGGGGGGGGGGGGGGAGAGAGAAAGAGAGAGACAGAAAGAGAGAGACAGAGAGAGAGAAAGAGACAGAGAGAGAGAAAGAGAGAGAGAGAGAGAGAGAAAGAGACAGAGAGAGAGAAAGAGAGAGAGACAGAGAGAGAGAAAGAGAGAGAGACAGAGAGACAGAGAGAGAGACAGAGAGAGAGAGAAAGAGAGAGAGAGAGAGAGAGAGACAGAGAGAGAGACAGAGGCAGAGAGAGGCAGAGAAACAGGAGGGAAAATAAATAGAGTCTGTCAGGATGATTCATATTCTGATCTGTTACTAGAGTCTGTCAGGATGATTCATATTCTGATCTGTTACTAGAGTCTGTCAGGATGATTCATATTCTGATCTGTTACTAGAGTCTGTCAGGATGATTCATATTCTGATACGTTACTAGAGTCTGTCAGGATGATTCATATTCTGATACGTTACTAGAGTCTGTCAGGATGATTCATATTCTGATCTGTTACTAGAGTCTGTCAGGATGATTCATATTCTGATCTGTTACTAGAGTCTGTCAGGATGATTCATATTCTGATACGTTACTAGAGTCTGTCAGGATGATTCATATTCTGATCTGTTACTAGAGTCTGTCAGGATGATTCATATTCTGATCTGTTACTAGAGTCTGTCAGGATGATTCATATTCTGATACGTTACTAGAGTCTGTCAGGATGATTCATATTCTGATACGTTACTAGAGTCTGTCAGGATGATTCATATTCTGATACGTTACTAGAGTCTGTCAGGATGATTCATATTCTGATACGTTACTAGAGTCTGTCAGGATGATTCATATTCTGATACGTTACTAGAGTCTGTCAGGATGATTCATATTCTGATACACGTTACTAGAGTCTGTCAGGATGATTCATATTCTCCCGTTTAGTTCTGGTATTCTGCCGTTATTTCCGGTACGTCCCGGTATTCTCCCGTTATGGAGTCTCGTCTGTCTCACCTGTCTCAGAGACGTACTGCACAGGGTCTTTCTTGGCAGGAGGAAGAGGAGCCGGAGGAAGAGGAGGGTTTGGTTTCTGGGCCTTCTGCTTCACTACCTCCTCCTCAGAGTCTACAGGAGGGAGTGGGGGGGAAAGGGAGGGAGGTGGCGAGGGAGGGAGGGAGGGAGGGAGGGGGGGGGGGGAGAGGGAGGGGGGGAGGAGAGAGGGAGGGGGAAAGGGAGAGAGGGAAGTAGGGGGAGAGGGAGGGAGGGAGGTAGGGGGAGAGGGAGGGAGGGAGGGAGGTAGGGGGAGAGGGAGGGAGGGAGGGAGGTAGGGGGAGAGGGAGGGAGGGAGGGAGGGAGGGAGGGAGGGAGGGAGGGAGGGAGGGAGGGAGGGAGGGAGGGAGGGAGGGAGGGAGGGAGGGAGGGAGAGAGGGAGAGAGGGGAGGATGTTTGGTGATGACAACAACAAAAATAGCCAAGTGACTAACTTAACCATTACCTTGTGTTGTAGACATGAGACCAGACACAAGCAGCTGGTTAGTGGCTGGAGTGAACAACAGGAAACCCTCCTTAAGACTCGGGAGGAAACCCTCCTTAACCTCGGGAGGAAACCCTCCTTAACCTCGGGAGGAAACCCTCCTTAACCTCGGGAGGAAACCCTCCTTAACTTTAGACTCGACGGACTCTTACAAAGAAGTAATTAGTTTCAGAAACCCCCCTGCAGGATGACCCCCATATTCTAAGATAACAGCCAGAGAAGGTGTTGTTTTTTCCCAGAAACCCCCTGCGGATGACCCCCATATTCTAAGATAACAGCCAGAGAAGGTGTTGTTTTTCCCCAGAAACCCCACTGCAGGATGACCCCCATATTCTAAGATAACAGCCAGAGAAGGTGTTGTTTTTTCCCCCGAAGTCATCATTATTACCTGACTCAATGACCATTAAATGGCCCAGAGGTTCATTCATAATTATTACCTGACACAATGACCATTAAATGGCCCACATAGGGAAAGTCATCATTATTACCTGACTCAATGACCATTAAATGGCCCAGAGAGGAGCAGTCATCATTATTACCTGACTCAATGACCATTAAATGGCCCACAGGTTCAGTCATCATTATTACCTGACTCAATGACCATTAAATGGCCCAGAGGTCCAGTCATCATTATTACCAGCCAGAGGTTCAGTCATCATTATTACCAGTCAGAGGTTCAGTCATCATTATTACCTGACTCAATGACCATTAAAATGGCCCACAGAGGGGCAGTCATCATTATTACCTGACTCAATGACCATTAAATGGCCCAGAGGTCCAGTCATCATTATTACCAGTCAGAGGTTCAGTCATCATTATTACCTGACTCAATGACCATTAAATGGCCCACAGAGGGGCAATCATCATTATTACCAGTCAGAGGTTCAGTCATCATTATTACCAGTCAGAGGTTCAGTCATCATTATTACCAGTCAGAGGGGCAGTCATCATTATTACCTGACTCAATGACCATTAAATGGCCCAGAGGTCCAGTCATCATTATTACCAGCCAGAGGTTCAGTCATCATTATTACCTGACTCAATGACCATTAAATGGCCCAGAGGTTCAGTCATCATTATTACCAGTCAGAGGTCCAGTCATCATTATTACCTGACTCAATGACCATTAAATGGCCAGAGGTCCAGTCATCATTATTACCAGTCAGAGGTTCAGTCATCATTATTACCTGACTCAATGACCATTAAATGGCCCAGAGGGACAGTCATCATTATTACCAGCCAGAAGGGCAGTCATCATTATTACCAGTCAGAGGTTCAGTCATCATTATTACCAGTCAGAGGTCCAGTCATCATTATTACCAGTCAGAGGTCCAGTCATCATTATTACCAGTCAGAGGGACAGTCATCATTATTACCAGTCAGAGGTCCAGTCATCATTATTACCAGTCAGAGGTTCAGTCATCATTATTACCAGTCAGAGGTCCAGTCATCATTATTACCAGTCAGAGGTTCAGTCATCATTATTACCAGCCAGAGGGGCAGTCATCATTATTACCAGTCAGAGGTTCAGTCATCATTATTACCAGTCAGAGGTTCAGTCATCATTATTACCAGTCAGAGGTCCAGTCATCATTATTACCAGTCAGAGGTCCAGTCATCATTATTACCAGTCAGAGGGACAGTCATCATTATTACCAGTCAGAGGTTCAGTCATCATTATTACCAGTCAGAGGTCCAGTCATCATTATTACCAGTCAGAGGTTCAGTCATCATTATTACCAGTCAGAGGTCCAGTCATCATTATTACCAGTCAGAGGTTCAGTCATCATTATTACCAGTCAGAGGTTCAGTCATCATTATTACCAGTCAGAGGTCCAGTCATCATTATTACCAGTCAGAGGTCCAGTCATCATTATTACCAGCCAGAGGGACAGTCATCATTATTACCAGCCAGAGGGACAGTCATCATTATTACCAGCCAGAGGTCCAGTCATCATTATTACCAGTCAGAGGTTCAGTCATCATTATTACCAGCCAGAGGTCCAGTCATCATTATTACCAGCCAGAGGTCCAGTCATCATTATTACCAGCCAGAGGTCCAGTCATCATTATTACCAGCCAGAGGTCCAGTCATCATTATTACCAGCCAGAGGTCCAGTCATCATTATTACCAGTCAGAGGTCCAGTCATCATTATTACCAGCCAGAGGGACAGTCATCATTATTACCAGCCAGAGGTCCAGTCATCATTATTACCAGCCAGAGGTCCAGTCATCATTATTACCAGCCAGAGGTCCAGTCATCATTATTACCAGCCAGAGGTCCAGTCATCATTATTACCAGCCAGAGGTCCAGTCATCATTATTACCTGTCAGAGGTTCAGTCATCATTATTACCAGTCAGAGGTCCAGTCATCATTATTACCTGTCAGAGGTTCAGTCATCATTATTACCAGTCAGAGGTCCAGTCATCATTATTACCAGCCAGAGGTCCAGTCATCATTATTACCAGCCAGAGGTCCAGTCATCATTATTACCTGTCAGAGGTTCAGTCATCATTATTACCAGTCAGAGGTCCAGTCATCATTATTACCTGTCAGAGGTTCAGTCATCATTATTACCAGCCAGAGGTCCAGTCATCATTATTACCAGCCAGAGGTCCAGTCATCATTATTACCTGTCAGAGGTTCAGTCATCATTATTACCAGTCAGAGGTCCAGTCATCATTATTACCAGCCAGAGGTCCAGTCATCATTATTACCAGCCAGAGGTCCAGTCATCATTATTACCTGTCAGAGGTTCAGTCATCATTATTACCAGTCAGAGGTTCAGTCATCATTATTACCAGTCAGAGGTTCAGTCATCATTATTACCAGTCAGAGGTCCAGTCATCATTATTACCAGTCAGAGGTCCAGTCATCATTATTACCAGTCAGAGGTTCAGTCATCATTATTACCAGTCAGAGGTCCAGTCATCATTATTACCAGTCAGAGGTCCAGTCATCATTATTACCAGTCAGAGGTCCAGTCATCATTATTACCAGTCAGAGGTCCAGTCATCATTATTACCAGTCAGAGGGACAGTCATCATTATTACCAGTCAGAGGGACAGTCATCATTATTACCAGCCAGAGGTTCAGTCATCATTATTACCAGTCAGAGGTCCAGTCATCATTATTACCAGTCAGAGGTCCAGTCGTCATTATTACCAGTCAGAGGTCCAGTCATCATTATTACCAGTCAGAGGTTCAGTCATCATTATTACCAGTCAGAGGTCCAGTCATCATTATTACCAGTCAGAGGTCCAGTCGTCATTATTACCAGTCAGAGGTCCAGTCGTCATTATTACCAGTCAGAGGTCCAGTCATCATTATTACCAGTCAGAGGTTCAGTCATCATTATTACCAGTCAGAGGTCCAGTCGTCATTATTACCAGTCAGAGGTCCAGTCATCATTATTACCTGACTCGATGACAGCACGCCTCTTTCTCTTTTTATCATTGTCCTTCTTCTTCTTCTTCTCCACCTTGGGGCTGGTGATCTGGAACACATCATCCTCATCATCATCCTCCTCACCAGCATCATTATTATCATCATCACCACCATCATCATCATCATCCTCACCACCATCACCACCATCCACATCATCATCATCCTCATCCTGTTCACCACCATGGTCATTATAATCATAGTCATTGAAGTCGTGAGCTTAGCAGTGTGGTTGGGGTTAAGAAAGTGTAGAAATAAGTGGGATTTAGCACTTTGTGGCTATAGAAGCTAGCGCCGACCAGTTCACTAACTAGACTCTGGTTTATATTAATACCTTGGTGGTCGACCAGTTCACTGACTAGAGACTCTGGTTTATAATAATACCTTGGTGGTCGACCAGTTCACTGACTAGAGACTCTGGTTTATAATAAATACCTTGGTGGTCGACCAGTTCACTGACTAGAGACTCTGGTTTATAATAATACCTTGGTGGTCGACCAGTTCACTGACTAGAGACTCTGGTTTATATTAATACCTTGGTGGTCGACCAGTTCACTGACTAGAGACTCTGGTTTATAATAATACCTTGGTGGTCGACCAGTTCACTGACTAGAGACTCTGGTTTATATTAATACCTTGGTGGTCGACCAGTTCACTGACTAGAGACTCTGGTTTATAATAATACCTTGGTGGTCGACCAGTTCACTGACTAGAGACTCTGGTTTATAATAATACCTTGGTGGTCGACCAGTTCACTGACTAGAGACTCTGGTTTATAATAAATACCTTGGTGGTCGACCAGTTCACTGACTAGAGACTCTGGTTTATAATAAATACCTTGGTGGTCGACCAGTTCTCTGACTAGAGACTCTGGTTTATAATAAATACCTTGGTGGTCGACCAGTTCACTGACTAGAGACTCTGGTTTATAATAATACCTTGGTGGTCGACCAGTTCACTGACTAGAGACTCTGGTTTATAATAAATACCTTGGTGGTCGACCAGTTCACTGACTAGAGACTCTGGTTTATAATAATACCTTGGTGGTCGACCAGTTCACTGACTAGAGACTCTGGTTTATATTAATACCTTGGTGGTCGACCAGTTCACTGACTAGAGACTCTGGTTTATATTAATACCTTGGTGGTCGACCAGTTCACTGACTAGAGACTCTGGTTTATATTAATACCTTGGTGGTCGACCAGTTCACTGACTAGAGACTCTGGTTTATATTAATACCTTGGTGGTCGACCAGTTCACTGACTAGAGACTCTGGTTTATATTAATACCTTGGTGGTCGACCAGTTCACTGACTAGAGACTCTGGTTTATATTAATACCTTGGTGGTCGACCAGTTCACTGACTAGAGACTCTGGTTTATATTAATACCTTGGTGGTCGACCAGTTCACTGACTAGAGACTCTGGTTTATATTAATACCTTGGTGGTCGACCAGTTCACTGACTAGAGACTCTGGTTTATATTAATACCTTGGTGGTCGACCAGTTCACTGACTAGAGACTCTGGTTTATATTAATACCTTGGTGGTCGACCAGTTCACTGACTAGAGACTCTGGTTTATATTAATACCTTGGTGGTCGACCAGTTCACTGACTAGAGACTCTGGTTTATATTAATACCTTGGTGGTCGACCAGTTCACTGACTAGAGACTCTGGTTTATATTAATACCTTGGTGGTCGACCAGTTCACTGACTAGAGACTCTGGTTTATAATAATACCTCGGTGGTCGACCAGTTCACTGACTAGAGACTCTGGTTTATATTAATACCTTGGTGGTCGACCAGTTCACTGACTAGAGACTCTGGTTTATATTAATACCTTGGTGGTCGACCAGTTCACTGACTAGAGACTCTGGTTTATATTAATACCTTGGTGGTCGACCAGTTCACTGACTAGAGACTCTGGTTTATATTAATACCTTGGTGGTCGACCAGTTCACTGACTAGAGACTCTGGTTTATATTAATACCTTGGTGGTCGACCAGTTCACTGACTAGAGACTCTGGTTTATAATAATACCTCGGTGGTCGACCAGTTCACTGACTAGAGACTCTGGTTTATATTAATACCTTGGTGGTCGACCAGTTCACTGACTAGAGACTCTGGTTTATATTAATACCTTGGTGGTCGACCAGTTCACTGACTAGAGACTCTGGTTTATATTAATACCTTGGTGGTCGACCAGTTCACTGACTAGAGACTCTGGTTTATATTAATACCTTGGTGGTCGACCAGTTCACTGACTAGAGACTCTGGTCCTTGGTGGTCGACCAGTTCACTGACTAGAGACTCTGGTTTATATTAATACCTTGGTGGTAGACCAGTTCACTGACTAGAGACTCTGGTTTATATTAATACCTTGGTGGTCGACCAGTTCACTGACTAGAGACTCTGGTTTATATTAATACCTTGGTGGTAGACCAGTTCACTGACTAGAGACTCTGGTTTATATTAATACCTTGGTGGTAGACCAGTTCACTGACTAGAGACTCTGGTTTATAATAAATACCTTGGTGGTCGACCAGTTCACTGACTAGAGACTCTGGTTTATATTAATACCTTGGTGGTCGACCAGTTCACTGACTAGAGACTCTGGTTTATAATAATACCTTGGTGGTCGACCAGTTCACTGACTAGAGACTCTGGTTTATATTAATACCTTGGTGGTCGACCAGTTCACTGACTAGAGACTCTGGTTTATATTAATACCTTGGTGGTCGACCAGTTCACTGACTAGAGACTCTGGTTTATATTAATACCTTGGTGGTCGACCAGTTCACTGACTAGAGACTCTGGTTTATATTAATACCTTGGTGGTTGACCAGTTCACTGACTAGAGACTCTGGTTTATATTAATACCTTGGTGGCCGACCAGTTCACTGACTAGAGACTCTGGTTTATATTAATACCTTGGTGGTCGACCAGTTCACTGACTAGAGACTCTGGTTTATAATAAATACCTTGGTGGTCGACCAGTTCACTGACTAGAGACTCTGGTTTATAATAATACCTTGGTGGTCGACCAGTTCACTGACTAGAGACTCTGGTTTATAATAATACCTTGGTGGTCGACCAGTTCACTGACTAGAGACTCTGGTTTATATTAATACCTTGGTGACAGGTTTCTTCTTCTTCACTTCTTCGTCTGTTGAGACAGATTGCTTCTTCTTCTTCTTCGTGGATTCCTTCTCTGTGTTCAGGGTTCCATCCTGAGATGGTTTCTGTGCTGCGGGTTTGCTTGATACAAAGAACCGCCTGATGTCCTAAGAATGGAAGGGGAGGGGGAGAGGAGAGAGTAAATGAGTCCACTGAGCCTAATTGACACCCTATTCCCTATATAATGCACTACAGGGCTCTGGTTAAAAGTAAATAGTGCACTGTATAGGAATATGGTGTAATTTGGGATCTATCCTAGACGTTAAATGACAGTTGATTTGAAGACATGCATTGCTACGTCACACATGAGCGATATGTTGCGTGGACAGATACAGTATCTAGTTCTGGTACAATCACATACTTAAACTTTACTTAACTAGGCAAATCAGTTAATTAACGGCCTACCCCGGACTACGGTGGGCAAAAACTGCGCGACCCTATGGGACTCCCAATCACGGCCGGATGTGATGCGGCCTGGATTCGAACCAGGGACTGCAGTTGCCTAAGAGAGCTGCGCCATTTCGGGAGCCCAATTTAGCTGCATGAGTTGCTGTAGTTCTAGTACCATCGCATATTTTATCTTTGTGATCTGCCCATGTAAAAATGCCACTTGATGCCATAATTTTGTTGTCAGTATTGACAAGACGACTGTCGCTTTGCTGTTTGCAATGTAAACAACTGACTTTGCAAAGATAGTCAGCTTCATGCATTGTTTTCATCAGCATGATAGCTAGTGAGTTAGCTAGAAATCCTACTGAAACAACCAAATAGGGCAACTACGGGTTGGGATCTAGTTGGCTTAACTACCTTACTCGGTACATTCGTGCGTCCTCTAAAACAGTAACATGCGTCCTAACGTTAGCTGACATATGCGTTTCTATGCAATACTGAATCACTTGTGTTGTTGCTGTTGTCAGGGAATGAGTTGTTGATTTGGACCTACGATGCATAGACGCCGTGACTTACCATAATCCACGACAAAATAAATGAGTTTTTCTTATTGATCGTGACGAGACTAGTTTACACGAGCAGCTCCTTTAAAAAAAATAACAAATCCTCCTTGGCGCGAAGTGTGATCAGAGCGGAAGAGGAAGTGGAAGAGGAAGAGGCCCATGTCGGGGGAAAACGTGTCTCCCTCCAGCAGGTGGCGTTTTAGTCGTTGTTTCACTCATCAGGCATCAAGTCGTTTTTAATGTGTGGACGTCAATAAGAGTGTCGAATTTAATCAACAACAACAGACAAAATGGTTGATTTGTTACGTGACGTTTCTTTTTTTAATTATATAATGTAAGTTTAAGTTGTTACGAATGTACCGGTATAAGTAGGACACGTCACATCCCGGCAACTTTGAGAATAAACACTTTATATAACGGAGATGTTTATTTAATGTATTTCTCCTTTATGTAACCAGGTAGGCCAGTTGAGAACAAGTTCTCATTTATAACTGCGACCCTGACCAAGATAAAGCACAGCAGTGCGACACATCTACCGGAGATGTTTATGCATATCTCTAGCAGGAGGCTACTAGTAGCATAGGATCTCTCCACATGTTCATCCTGAGACACTCTGATCGTATGTTTTATATTGATCCAGGTGATATGGGACCCTGATTTAACGTTCATTGTTCATGTGTTTATCTTTCACGGAAGATTCTTTATCCATAAAATGAAGAGAACAAACCCCTTGCTTCACATTCTCTCTTAAATAATTTAAATATTATTTAGAAATGATCAGTAAATGTAAAAACAAAATAGCCATCCACACCGTAAAAGTATTTAACAAATTGAAAATTATTCTTGATATGTTAGGTTTATGTACTCTTGTTTGTATATATATATATTTTTTTTAATTGTTGTGTTCATAATTAATATATATATATTTAAATCGCATCTCTCCACATTGAAAACAGGCGGTTTCGTGTATTCATTACGCCGATTCTGTTGCATAAAGTTGATTAAACGGAAGCAAATGGAACGAAACGGGGAGGAACCCACCCTGCATTTGTCCAATAGAAAACTCTCGTTCTGATCCGTTTGATTCCGTTTGGTTCTTTTAAAGGGAAAACGGTGCAAATCAAATATGATCGGTCACATACACACATACACATCAGATGTTATTGCGGGTGTAGTGGAATGCTTGGTTCTTAAACTGTTTTCGTAATGAATACGACCCGGAAGCTACGCCTCAATGTGTTTCATTGATGAGGACACAGCCAGCACAGTTTATAAAGACGATAATTCGTATTCTAGCTCAGGTAAACTGCTCCAAAACTTTATTTAATTCATATGGCCTTTTTACAACGTTTGCACGCGTGTCTACAGACCCCGTTTGACGCAGGTATAAAGCTGTGTTAAGATAATTTTTTTCTTCTAAATATTTTTCGATTTTGTATTTTATTTTCGTTTTAATAACGAGGGAAGTCTATGTTAGCTGTGTAAATGTTGTATGTGCGAATGTGAACGGTCCGAACGACTCAGACGTTGACAACTATAGACAGACCTGCAGTTTGAAGACCTGCCACCACTCTCACCTCTTTCCCACGAGCAGGAAAGGACCGTGACGACCAGAGATATCCTATTACCCAGAAACACACACACGTACCTACCAGTCCCTGTTCTAAGGTGACACTGAGACTTGAACACTGATGGGATCCTTGTATTGTTTTCACAGGATTCTTACTTTTGGTCAGCTTTCGAAAACACTTTGCAGATCTTTCTGACACACGACTAATATCCAAACGCTCTGTAACATTGCAGCCCTCTGAACAGACCCATTTTTTTTTACAGCTTCAGACTTTAGTTCCTGTAATATCCTGAGCTTTTCTCACATCTCCTAGATAAAGAGGGCAGACAACCTTATAGTAAAACATATATATATTCAATGTATTTCTATGGGCTACGGTAGTAAAGGCCAATGTCTCAAATGAATAGGTTCCCAAAACAAGACATTTGAGTAGTTAAATGATCCTTGGTATGACTTTCTTAAAACAATTACACATTGTTTTAGACCCCCCCCCCCCCCCCCCCCCCCCCCAAAAAAAGTCTTAAAAGACTCCATATTAATTTTTATCAGGACAGTTATTTTATTTTACCAGTTAACTACTTCAAGGGTCATTATCGAAGTGGAAAGCGATAACTAACTTGACCGTTGTTATAGACAGGGGTGCAGTTGTCGCCAAGACTCTGATCTGGGGTCAGTTATTAATCTCTCACACTAACGGTTAAGATGAGGGGAAGCTGGTCCTAGAAGTGTACCTCAGGGAACCCCCCCCCCAGAGCGTCCGATTGGTCTGATATTACCTGTTAGAATGCACTATAACATGTCAGCCAATAGGAACCAGAGACGGGATTTGTGGGTGTAACAATAGAATTCTAAATTCAGTATTTCCTGCTGCATTCACACCCAAGTGGGATGTTGGAATTTACCAGTTTGTGAAGGCATAAATAACAGCTGGATGCCTTCACCTGATTTGAACGGTTTTAACAAACTGTGTCAAAATCCATCTGCTTTGTAAACAAAGTGTTAAAAATAACAAAAACGTTTTTCATGTTTTTTTGTTGCATTTTATCTGCCCTAAAAAAGCAGGTTAAGGTCAGAGGTCACCATGTGGGAGAAGCGAACGCTCAGGATGATAGCTTCCCCCACTAGTAGATTACCAGTTGGGAGGGCCCTTCTAGTGGATTTCTCCCAGTCGTATGTGGTAAATTCCCACATGGCTATGAACTAAGCATAAGTCATTTAATGTGATTTGTTTGGTGCGACACCCAAAATGGGTTGACTAACAGGAAGAAGAGAAATGACCAGCTTGGTTTAAACTACATGAACCAGCCAATAGGAACCACAAAGACAGGATGTGGGGTGTCGTTGAAAAAAAGGGGAGGGATTTTATTGGTCAATAGTGAGTTCCAGAGATGCATCTGATTGGGTTATTCATCCGTCTGTTCCGCCACAGCGGTCTCTTCTCACTGACGTAGATTCCATCCAGGAACTTCCTGATGTCCTTCTTGACCGTGGTGACTTGTTGGATCAGAGTGGCTGGAGGAGAGAGAACAAGAGGGAAGGAGAGAGAGAACAAGAGGGAAGGAGAGAGAGAACAAGAGGGAAGGAGAGAGAGAACAAGAGGGAAGGAGAGAGAGAACAAGAGGGAAGGAGAGAGAGAAGAGGGAAGGAGAGAGAGAACAAGAGGGAAGGAGAGAGAGAACAAGAGGGAAGGAGAGAGAGAACAAGAGGGAAGGAGAGAGAGAACAAGAGGGAAGGAGAGAGAGAACAAGAGGGAAGGAGAGAGAGAACAAGAGGGAAGGAGAGAGTGAACAAGAGGGAAGGAGAGAGTGAACAAGAGGGAAGGAGAGAGAGAACAAGAGGGAAGGAGAGAGTGAACAAGAGGGAAGGAGAGAGAGAACAAGAGGGAAGGAGAGAGAGAACAAGAGGGAAGGAGAGAGAGAACAAGAGGGAAGGAGAGAGAGAACAAGAGGGAAGGAGAGAGAACAACTGTTAAGAGTAAAAAAAAACAAATGGGGCACGAGGTTCAGTTCAAACTTCGGGTCTCTAATACGGCCCATAACGCAGGTTACAGGCGTATCATTTCTCTAACGTTGGTTAAAGCCTTGCATGTCAGAAAGATTACAGCATAAAACAAGGTTTTTCAAACTGCAGCATTACAACATGCATTGACTGACACGGTGTGGACATCAGACAGACAGACTCTGGGTAATTCTAACCTCTAATCCTCTTTCTGGACCACCGTTCCCTTCTCAGACACGTAGATTCCGTCCAGGAACTTCCTGATATCCTTGTTTTTGACCGTGGTGGCTTGCTGGATGAGAGCGGCTGGAAGAGAGAGAGAGGAGAGAGAGGCTGGGGTGGTGAGCAGGGTACGGCAGCTTGGAAGGTCACACAGGGGTCAAAGAGGTCAATATACACAAGACCAGTTAGGAGAGGGGAGGGAGAGAGGGGACAGACAGCATCACTACCACTCTGAATTGACAAGTCCGGTTATAGTAGGAGAAAAGGCTATACACCTTAGAATCTAGAACCCCAGTCACAACATTCTAGAATCACAGTCACAACATTCTAGAACCCCAGTCACAACATTCTAGAACCCCAGTCACAACATTCTAGAACCCCAGTCACAACATTCTAGAACCCCAGTCACAACATTCTAGAACCCCAGTCACAACATTCTAGAACCCCAGTCACAACATTCTAGAACCCCAGTCACAACATTCTAGAATCCCACAGTGATGCTGTAAGAGGTAAATAGAGGGAGAAGAGGCATCATTACAGATGTATTCGTAGAATAAACACTAAGAACATCAGACTGGGAGAGAGAACAGAGGGGGTATCTGGGTAATAATACACAGGGTATGAAGGAAACACTAGGACATCAGACCGGGAGAGAGAACAGAGGGGGTATCTGGGTAATAATACACAGGGTCTGAAGGAAACACCAGGACATCAGACTGGGAGAGAGAACAGAGGGGGTATCTGGGTAATAATACACAGGGTCTGAAGGAAACACTAGGACATCAGACTGGGAGAGAGAACAGAGGGGGTATCTGGGTAATAATACACAGGGTCTGAAGGAAACACTAGGACATCAGACCGGGAGAGAGAACAGAGGGGGTATCTGGGTAATAATACACAGGGTCTGAAGGAAACACCAGGACATTAGACCGGGAGAGAGAACAGAGGGGGTATCTGGGTAATAATACACAGGGTCTGAAGGAAACACCAGGAAATCAGACTGGGAGAGAGAACAGAGGGGGTATCTGGGTAATAATACACAGGGTCTGAAGGAAACACCAGGACATCAGACTGGGAGAGAGAACAGAGGGGGTATCTGGGTAATAATACACAGGGTCTGAAGGAAACACCAGGACATTAGACTGGGAGAGAGAACAGAGGGGGTATCTGGGTAATAATACACAGGGTCTGAAGGAAACACTAGGACATCAGACTGGGAGAGAGAACAGAGGGGGTATCTGGGTAATAATACACAGGGTCTGAAGGAAACACTAGGACATCAGACTGGGAGAGAGAACAGAGGGGGTATCTGGGTAATAATACACAGGGTCTGGAGGAAACACCAGGACATCAGACTGGGAGAGAGAACAGAGGGGGTATCTGGGTAATAATACACAGGGTCTGAAGGAAACACCAGGACATCAGACTGGGAGAGAGAACAGAGGGGGTATCTGGGTAATAATACACAGGGTCTGAAGGAAACACTAGGACATCAGACTGGGAGAGAGAACAGAGGGGGTATCTGGGTAATAATACACAGGGTCTGGAGGAAACACCAGGACATCAGACTGGGAGAGAGAACAGAGGGGGTATCTGGGTAATAATACACAGGGTCTGGAGGAAACACCAGGACATCAGACTGGGAGAGAGAACAGAGGGGGTATCTGGGTAATAATACACAGGGTATGAAGGAAACACTAGGACATCAGACTGGGAGAGAGAACAGAGGGGGTATCTGGGTAATAATACACAGGGTCTGAAGGAAACACCAGGACATTAGACTGGGAGAGAGAACAGAGGGGGTATCTGGGTAATAATACACAGGGTATGAAGGAAACACTAGGACATCAGACTGGGAGAGAGAACAGAGGGGGTATCTGGGTAATAATACACAGGGTCTGAAGGAAACACTAGGACATCAGACTGGGAGAGAGAACAGAGGGGGTATCTGGGTAATAATACACAGGGTCTGGAGGAAACACCAGGACATCAGACTGGGAGAGAGAACAGAGGGGGTATCTGGGTAATAATACACAGGGTCTGAAGGAAACACCAGGACATCAGACTGGGAGAGAGAACAGAGGGGGTATCTGGGTAATAATACACAGGGTCTGGAGGAAACACCAGGACATCAGACTGGGAGAGAGAACAGAGGGGGTATCTGGGTAATAATACACAGGGTCTGGAGGAAACACCAGGACATCAGACTGGGAGAGAGAACAGAGGGGGTATCTGGGTAATAATACACAGGGTATGAAGGAAACACCAGGACATCAGACTGGGAGAGAGAACAGAGGGGGTATCTGGGTAATAATATACAGGGTCTGAAGGAAACACCAGGACATCAGACTGGGAGAGAGAACAGAGGGGGTATCTGGGTAATAATACACAGGGTCTGGAGGAAACACCAGGACATCAGACTGGGAGAGAGAACAGAGGGGGTATCTGGGTAATAATACACAGGGTCTGGAGGAAACACCAGGACATCAGACCGGGAGAGAGAACAGAGGGGGTATCTGGGTAATAATACACAGGGTCTGAAGGAAACACTAGGACATCAGACTGGGAGAGAGAACAGAGGGGGTATCTGGGTAATAATACACAGGGTCTGAAGGAAACACCAGGACATCAGACTGGGAGAGAGAACAGAGGGGGTATCTGGGTAATAATACACAGGGTCTGGAGGAAACACCAGGACATCAGACTGGGAGAGAGAACAGAGGGGGTATCTGGGTAATAATACACAGGGTCTGGAGGAAACACCAGGACATCAGACTGGGAGAGAGAACAGAGGGGGTATCTGGGTAATAATACACAGGGTCTGGAGGAAACACCAGGACATCAGACTGGGAGAGAGAACAGAGGGGGTATCTGGGTAATAATACACAGGGTCTGAAGGAAACACCAGGACATCAGACTGGGAGAGAGAACAGAGGGGGTATCTGGGTAATAATACACAGGGTCTGAAGGAAACACCAGGACATCAGACTGGGAGAGAGAACAGAGGGGGTATCTGGGTAATAATACACAGGGTATGAAGGAAACACTAGGACATCAGACTGGGAGAGAGAACAGAGGGGGTATCTGGGTAATAATACACAGGGTCTGAAGGAAACACTAGGACATCAGACTGGGAGAGAGAACAGAGGGGGTATCTGGGTAATAATACACAGGGTCTGAAGGAAACACCAGGACATCAGACTGGGAGAGAGAACAGAGGGGGTATCTGGGTAATAATACACAGGGTCTGAAGGAAACACTAGGACATCAGACTGGGAGAGAGAACAGAGGGGGTATCTGGGTAATAATACACAGGGTCTGAAGGAAACACTAGGACATCAGACTGGGAGAGAGAACAGAGGGGGTATCTGGGTAATAATACACAGGGTCTGAAGGAAACACCAGGACATTAGACCGGGAGAGAGAACAGAGGGGGTATCTGGGTAATAATACACAGGGTCTGAAGGAAACACCAGGACATCAGACTGGGAGAGAGAACAGAGGGGGTATCTGGGTAATAATACACAGGGTCTGAAGGAAACACCAGGACATCAGACTGGGAGAGAGAACAGAGGGGGTATCTGGGTAATAATACACAGGGTCTGAAGGAAACACCAGGACATCAGACTGGGAGAGAGAACAGAGGGGGTATCTGGGTAATAATACACAGGGTATGAAGGAAACACTAGGACATCAGACTGGGAGAGAGAACAGAGGGGGTATCTGGGTAATAATACACAGGGTCTGGAGGAAACACCAGGACATCAGACTGGGAGAGAGAACAGAGGGGGTATCTGGGTAATAATACACAGGGTCTGAAGGAAACACCAGGACATCAGACTGGGAGAGAGAACAGAGGGGGTATCTGGGTAATAATACACAGGGTCTGAAGGAAACACCAGGACATCAGACTGGGAGAGAGAACAGAGGGGGTATCTGGGTAATAATACACAGGGTCTGGAGGAAACACCAGGACATCAGACTGGGAGAGAGAACAGAGGGGGTATCTGGGTAATAATACACAGGGTCTGGAGGAAACACCAGGACATCAGACTGGGAGAGAGAACAGAGGGGGTATCTGGGTAATAATACACAGGGTATGAAGGAAACACCAGGACATCAGACTGGGAGAGAGAACAGAGGGGGTATCTGGGTAATTATACACAGGGACAGGTCTGGCGGTGGCTAGTGTCTGGGTCTGTCTGTGAAGGAAACACTACGACTGTGGGGGGGGGGGGGGGGGGGGGGGGGGTGATGTGTGTCGCCTCACCAGAGTTAGACACCAGCTCAATATCGTTCCCCTCCAGAATCAACTCATCCTTCTGGGCTGCAGACACGGCACAGGACACACCTGAGAGAGAGAGACAGGGAGACAGACAGAGAGACGAGACAGACAGAGGGAGAGAGGGACAGAGGGAGGAGACCGTCAGCCAGGCATCTCTGCATTGGAAATGGCCACACAAATGGCCACAAGCTAGAGCTTGTAAATGCTCCAGGCTTCTACAGAGGATTCCTCTACAGGTAGGTAGGTTAGAACTAGGAGAACCATCTTAAAAGATGAATTAAAACAGCGTTTCAAACCATTGAGTAGCCCGTTTATTCATAGCGCCTCCAGCTCAAAGTGGTGTGCTGCTCTGAAACCTGCCTACCGTTGTCTATATGCACTAGACTGGCCAATGGGAAGTGCTCGTTAAACACTGGTTCAAAAATAACTGGTGGCCCTGTCACATTCCCCCCCGTTCCGTCCCAGACTCGCCCTGTCACATTCTCCCCTCCCCCGGTCCGTCCCAGACCCCCCATCCGTCCGTCCCAGACTCACCCTGTCACACACCACCCCCCCCCCCGGTCCGTCCGTCCGTCCCAGACTCTTCCTCCCCCCCCCAGACTCACCCTGTCTCATGCGGACCCGACGGATGTATTTCTCCCCCAGGAAGTTCCTGATCTCCACCAGAGCTCCACTCTCCTGCATCACAACGTTGATGGGGAAATGGGCGTACACCGAGCGCATCTTATAGCGGAAACCCTGGAGAGAGGAGAGAGAGGGTTAAAAGAACGAAGAGAGGGGTCCTAGAACAGAGCGAGGGGTCCTAGAACAGAGCGAGGGGTCCTAGAACAGAGCGAGGGGTCCTAGAACAGAGCGAGGGGTCCTAGAACAGAGCGAGGGGTCCTAGAACAGAGAGAGGGGTCCTAGAACAGAGAGAGGGGTCCTAGAACAGAGAGAGGGGTCCTAGAACAGAGCGAGGGGTCCTAGAACAGAGCGAGGGGTCCTAGAACAGAGCGAGGGGTCCTAGAACAGAGCGAGGGGTCCTAGAACAGAGCGAGGGGTCCTAGAACAGAGCGAGGGGTCCTAGAACAGAGCGAGGGGTCCTAGAACAGAGAGAGGGGTCCTAGAACAGAGAGAGGGGTCCTAGAACAGAGAGAGGGGTCCTAGAACAGAGAGAGGGGTCCTAGAACGTCTGGAGTCAGTGTCTCGTACAGCAACAAACAGTCAGGGTATTTATCAGCTGGTCTGGAGTCAGTGTCTGGTACGGCAACAAGCAGTCAGCTGGTCTGGAGTCAGTGTCACTCACCATGGTAACTAACTGTAGGGTCAACACCTCACCATGGTAACTAACAGTAGGGTCAACACTCACCATGGTAACTAACAGTAGGGTCAACACCTCACCATGGTAACTAACAGTAGGGTCAACACTCACCATGGTAACTAACAGTAGGGTCAACACTCACCATGGTAACTAACAGTAGGGTCAACACTCACCATGGTAACTAACAGTAGGGTCAACACCTCACCATGGTAACTAACAGTAGGGTCAACACTCACCATGGTAACTAACAGTAGGGTCAACACCTCACCATGGTGACTAACAGTAGGGTCAACACTCACCATGGTGACTAACAGTAGGGTCAACACTCACCATGGTAACTAACAGTAGGGTCAACACTCACCATGGTAACTAACAGTAGGGTCAACACCTCACCATGGTAACTAACAGTAGGGTCAACACTCACCATGGTAACTAACAGTAGGGTCAACACTCACCATGGTAACTAACAACACTCACCATGGTGACTAACAGTAGGGTCAACACTCACCATGGTAACTAACAGTAGGGTCAACACTCACCATGGTAACTAACAGTAGGGTCAACACCTCACCATGGTAACTAACAGTAGGGTCAACACCTCACCATGGTAACTAACAGTAGGGTCAACACTCACCATGGTAACTAACAGTAGGGTCAACACCTCACCATGGTAACTAACAGTAGGGTCAACACTCACCATGGTAACTAACAACACTCACCATGGTAACTAACAGTAGGGTCAACACCTCACCATGGTGACTAACAGTAGGGTCAACACTCACCATGGTGACTAACAGTAGGGTCAACACTCACCATGGTAACTAACAGTAGGGTCAACACTCACCATGGTAACTAACAGTAGGGTCAACACCTCACCATGGTAACTAACAGTAGGGTCAACACTCACCATGGTAACTAACAACACTCACCATGGTGACTAACAGTAGGGTCAACACCTCACCATGGTAACTAACAGTAGGGTCAACACTCACCATGGTGACTAACAGTAGGGTCAACACTCACCATGGTGACTCCCTTGATCATGTTCTGGACGTGACTGCAGATGGTCCTGACTGTGGCCAGCTCCTTCCTGTTGCCCCACCATTTATCCACACGCAGCTGGAACACAGAGAGGGGAGAGATGTTTCTGTACAGCACTTTTGAGATATCAGCCGATGTACAGAGGAGAGACACACACCTGATGTAAGGAGGGGCTTTATAAATACATTTGATTTGATTTACCAGCAGAACTGTCAGTTAGCAACGCTTCACGACACCATTAAATCAGTTAATTCCAGGGAGAGAAAAGCAACGATCAGCTGAAGAAGGTTCCCTTCTGTGTCCCCACATGATTGGATCAGCCCAAAGTTACCAGGTTGGTAGCTAGCCAATGAGGTAACAGGACGTAACAAAAAATGTAAACAAAATGGTCAACGACAGGGGCATGATGGGAATTCACTATAGGAAGATTTAAAACGTTAAAAATCAGCAGGTAATGTGTGGCTGGCAGAATCAGGGGTTGTGTAACTTGAAGAGACATGTGTGTTGGACGTCATGCCTCCTGGTGTGTCTGCACCCTAAAAACACACAAAGCTCAGGAAACTGTTGCTTGTCGAAACATCTGTTGTGTTTTTATTTAACTAGGCAAGTCAGTTAAGAATGTTTATTTATTTTGGCCTGCAGATCTGTACCTTGTCAGCTCGGGGGTTTGAACTTGCAACCTTCCGGTTACTAGTCCAACGCTCTAACCACTAGGCTACCCTGCCGCCCCTCCGCTCTAACCACTAGGTTACCCTGCCACCTCTACCCTGCCGTAAACAACAGGATGGCATTAATACCTCTCACTATATACCATTTACTCAGTTCTTTTCCCTGCTTAGCGACAGGGCGGCCCAGCGACAGGGCGGCCCAGCGACAGGGCGGCCCAGCGACAGGGCAGCATCTCCTCTTCTGACCCTTAGGTTTCCCACCACATATTAGGTCCCATCTTCTGACCCTTAGGTTTCCCACCACATATTAGGTCCCATCTTCTGACCCTTAGGTTTCCCACCACATATTAGGTCCCATCTTCTGACCCTTAGGTTTCCCACCACATATTAGGTCCCATCTTCTGACCCTTAGGTTTCCCACCACATATTAGGTCCCATCTTCTGACCCTTAGGTTTCCCACCACATATTAGGTCCCATCTTCTGACCCTTAGGTTTCCCACCACATATTAGGTCCCATCTTCTGACCCTTAGGTTTCCCACCACATATTAGGTCCCATCTTCTGACCCGACTTACAAAGGAAGACGTTTATTTTTTTGCTGTAGTTTTGGTGCAACCGTGATGCTAACGGGAATCGCCGGGACACTCACTTGTTTCTCTAGAGGCGCTTTCTGAAACAACGATACAGCCAAGCCTCGTCATTACAACAGTTATCTGGGAGACCCCCCCACCACCCCGTAGTCACACAGTACCCCACCCCTTAGAGCCCTGGGCATGATGAGTACCAGTGCATTGAAGTGTAGGATGAAGCCCATCACCAAGTACTTTCTATAGACAAGCCTCCGTACCTTTTTGTGCGTCTTCCCCAACAGGCTGAGTTCCAGGTTGATGTGGTTGAACTCCCTGCGGAGAACCCCCCGGGGTCCCTTGACGATGACGGTCCGTCCCTTCAGCCTCACCTCGACTGGGGGGGGGCACGGCAGAGACGACAGGGGTCAGACACACACACAGAGAGAACCAGTAACTAGCTAGACAATCTTAACCACACCACTAGAATATATGGCATTAAAACCCAACTATAGTCAGGCTAAAATGCTGGATTGATGAAGACAGGCACCAGCGATGCCTCTTGAGGATGCCAGCCAGAGACAGACTACAGTAACTTAGTGGAATGGCATTCAGTTAGTGTAGTCCTTTTCTGGGGGGCTGAACCAATAACTCACTAGGCAACATAGGTAAACATTTGACTCTATAGTCTGGTTACTATTCCTTGATTAGTCCATTGATAGATTCCACGGTTATCAACATGTTGGATGGTTCAGTAAATGAACCGCGGATTTGTTGGAGTTAAACTTACCACCGTCGGGGATATCCACAGTCTGGTTACTGAGAATGGTCTTCATTCTGGGGTTAGACAGAGAGTCAAGTCAGGTGGAGTTGACGATTACAATACATTATATTACCCAACTAACGTTACGGAGCGGACTGGGGATTTCAGGACGAGTTTTAACTTTAGTTAACTAACGTCAGGCAGGTATCTAACATCATGTGTGTGTGTTTACACGGCTGTCATATTTAGGTAACTCGTTGTTGATAACGTCATACAATACGTAACCCGGTACATCCAGTTGACTGTCCAAATGAAACCCTTAACGTTAAACGTTAATTAAAAGAGGCAGAAGGAAACTAGTCAACTATAACAGACAGGCATGCAACTAACCAGTCAGATAGCGAGTCATGAACACTGTCCCCCCCTCTCCCTCCTCCCAATGGCAAACAACTTTTATAACCTACACATGTAATTAAAGCGGTCTGAAACAATGCGACCATGTACATACAAGACAAACGTTATATGTTACACACGTTGAGCATTATTCACGTTGCCCTGGCTACTAAAAAGACGGATAGGCAGGCATAGGGGGGCGACTGCGGCCTAGGATAGAGGGGTGGGTGGCAAAACAAACTATATATAGTTATAGCGACTGGTTTTGGGGGTGGAAATAACAAATGCGAAACGTCAATATACATATAGCAAATTCGTAAAGGTGAAAAATTACGCGTTTTAGATATCGAGGAACACAGATGGAGTTTGATTTTCAGCGATAGAAACGTTATCCACCATTTCTTACCTCGCCGGTAGTAGAGGAAAGGACGAAGGAAAGACGTCAGCACGCAATTGTAGTCTTCGTACGTGCTTACGCCATCACGGCGCTACGCGTTGATCAGACGTAACTAAACAATTGATGATGATGGATGCAAAACACTGCGATATATTGATAAATTATACGTCTTTGGTCCCCAGGGGGGAAAAAAAACATCGCATTTAGAATAAATCTGTATATAAAAAGAATCGAGATCAATTGATTAATTAAGTAGCGGACGAAATCATTTCTTATTTTCTAAGTTTTATTTTAATACCAGGCCTAAGTACTCGATCCCAGAGAAATGTTTTGTCAATGACAGACGCTAGCAAATGTTAGTTAAAGTCATGGCTTTGGTCAAACAAAGTTATTTTATTGCGGGTCGTTTCTCCAGCAACCACCGGTGGTTGAATCCCAAATGCAACCAACATGTAAGTACATCTACTTGACCGATAATCACTGAAATGTCTCTCTTTGTTTTATACAACGTTTATACTAGCTAACTAAGTATGGCTAATGCTAACATAAGTAGCTGATTAGATCCTCCTTGGCCGCTGGCCTCGGGTTACTGATTTAGCAGAGGCATCATGTGTAGCTAGATAATATCCGGTCCGTGTGTAGGTGTACGCCGTCAGCGGACTGACCACAGCGGCCAGGTCATCCCAGACACAGAAGGACCGCAAGAAGGAGCTGTCCGATGACGGGCCCGGCCTCCAGGACTTTATATCCGGGGAGCTGTCTGAGAAGAACAACTGGGAGGAGTACAGGGGTAACCTGAAGAGACAGAAGGGAGAGAGGTGGGGGGAATAGAGGTTCCTTTATATATGATGCTTCCTTTATATATGACGCTTCCTTTATATATGACGCTTCCTAAACGGTACACTATTCCCTATGTAGTGCACTACTTTTGACTCTGACCCCATGGGGCTCTGGTGGATGGAACGGGACCTATGTGTGTACCTAAACAATTTGTCTGTACTACCTATTCCCTATATACAGGTTATTTTAATGTCACCTTTTGTTTATCTAGGCAAGTCGGTTAAGAACAAATTCTTATTTACAATGACGGCCTACCAAAAGGCCTCCCAGGGGGGCTGGGATTAAAAATAAAATGTAAAAATAGGACAAAACACACAACGACAAGAGAGACACCACTACATAAAGAGAGACCGAAGACAATATAGCATGGCAGCAACACAGCATGGCAGCAACACATGACACAGCATGGCAGCAACACAGCATGGCAGCAACACAGCATGGCAGCAACACATGACACAGCATGGCAGCAACACAGCATGGCAGCAACACAACATACAGCATGGCAGCAACACATGACAGCAACACAGCTAGGCAGCAACACAACATGGCAGCAACACAGCATGGCAGCAACACTGCATGGCGGCAACACATGACACAGCATGGCAGCAACACAACATGGCAGCAACACATGACACAGCATGGCAGCAACACAACATGGCGGCAACACATGACACAGCATGGCAGCAACACAACATGGCAGCAACACAGCATGGCAGCAACACATGACACAGCATGGCAGCAACAAGATTGAATACAGGGTTGCAAAATGATCCCAGATTTCCCAGAAATCCTGGTTGGAGGACTCCATATGTCCTGCTCATCTCATCTCATCTCTTCCAAGTGGGATTTCTATAAAACCTGGGAATGTTAGGGAACGCTTCTAGAATGTTGCAACTCTAAACTCAACTCTAAGCCCCGCCTTATCTCAGCTCACTGGTCACCATAGCAGCACACACCCGTAGCACACGCTCCAGCAGGTATATCTCACTGGTCACTCCCCAAAGCCAATTCCTCCTTTGGTCGTCTTTCCTTCCAGTTCTCTGCTGCCGATGACTGGAACAAACTGCAAAAATCTCTGAAGCTGAGACTCATATCTCCCTCACTAGCTTTAAGCACCAGCTGTCAGAGCAGCTCACAGATCACTGCACCTGTACATAGCCCACCTATAATTTAGCCCAAACAACTACCTCTTTCCCTACTGTATTTAATTAAGTTATTTATTTTGCTCCTTTGCACCCCCTAATTTTTATTTCTACTTTGCAACTACCTCATCCCCATATTGTTATTTATTTATCTTGCTATTTTGCACCCCAGTATCTCTACTTGCACATCCATCTTCTGCACATCTACCATTCCAGTGTTTAATTGCTATATTGTAATTACTTTGCCACCATGGCCTATTTATTGCCTTAACTCCCTTATCTTACTACATTTGCACTCACTGTATATAGACTGTTTTCTATTGTGTTATTGACTGTATGTTTGTTTATTCCGTGTGTAATAAAACTCTTGAGTCCGTTGAACACAGGACCGTGTCCGTCCACTAACCAATGTCTGGGTGACTGTTGTGATAGGCTGAGACTTCCCCCGTGGCTGAAGACTGAGATTCCTATTGGCAAGAACTACAACAAGCTGAAGAACACCCTGAGAGACCTCAACCTGCACACGGTGAGTTGGGGTGTGTGTGTGTGTGTGTGTGTGTGTGTGTGTGTGTGTGTGTGTGAGAGAGACCCTTTTCAAGTATGTTTCGTTCTCGTGTTTTCATGTTGTTTAGGTGTGTGAGGAGGCCAGGTGTCCTAACATTGGGGAGTGTTGGGGAGGAGGGGAACATGGTACGGCCACAGCTACCATCATGGTGAGTTTACTAGGAGACCAGGTGTCCTAACGTTGGGGAGTGTTGGGGAGGAGGGGAACATGGTACGGCTACAGCAACCATCATGGTGAGTTTACTACTCACATATTGACTTGTATATCTGACAACTCAACCACACGTACTGACATACGCATGTCTCTCTCTCTCTGTCTCTGTCTCTCTCTCTATTTCTCTCTCTCTCTCTCTGTCTCTCTGTCTCTCTCTCTGTCTCTGTCTCTCTCTCTGTCTCTGTCTCTCTCTCGCTCTCTCTCTCTCTGTCTCTCTCTCTCTGTAGTTGATGGGGGACACATGTACCCGTGGCTGTAGGTTCTGTTCTGTGAAGACCGCTCGTCAGCCCTCTCCCCTGGACCCAGATGAGCCCTATAACACAGCCAAGGCCATCGCTGCCTGGGGACTGGACTATGTGGTTCTGACCTCTGTGGACAGAGACGGTAGTAACTCACACATCTCCTTCTGTTTCTCTCCCTTTTTATATACAGTGGGGCAAAAAAGTATTTAGTCAGCCACCAATTGTGCAAGTTCTCCCACTTAAGAAGATGAGAGAGGCCTGTAATTTTCATCATAGGTACACTTCAACTATGACAGACAAAATTAGAAAAAAAATCCAGAAAATCACATTGTAGGATTTTTAATGAATTTATTTGCAAATTATGGTGGAAAATAAGTGGCCAAACCCAGACGACGCTGGGCTAATTGAGCGCCGCCCTACGTGACTCCCAATCACAGCCGGTTGTGATACAGCCTGTATTCGAACCAGGGTCTGTAGTGACGCCTCTAGCACTGAGATGCAGTGCCTTAGACCGCTGTGATACAGCCTGGAATCGAACCAGGGTGTCTGTAGTGACGCCTCTAGCACTGAGACGCAGTGCCTTAGACCGCTGCGCCACTCGGGAGCCGTGACTCAAATATCTCTTTTCGTTCTCTGTTGTCTTGTTCCATTAGTCTCCCCTCTCCAGGTCCACTTCCTGTTTATTTCTCCTAGACACAGGACAGCCATGGCATCCACCGTCCAATGTAACGCTTTCTCTGAACGTCTGCTGTTGATGTGAATCTTGTCTGCCTGAAGTCAGTGACCTTAACGACCTGCCTGTCGACTGATTGGTTAATGGGTCGTTGTGTTTGACAGATATCGCTGACGGAGGGGCGGAGCATTTTGCCAAGACCGTCTCCAACCTGAAGGAGAGGTACTCATCCATCATCCATCATCCATCATCCATCCTTTCAGCCATTAATTCATCCATCCGTCCTTTCAGCTATTAATTAATTAATTCATCCATCATTCATCCTTTCAGCTATTAATTAATTAATTCATCCATCCATCCTTTCAGCCATTAATTAATTCATCCATCCATCCATCATTCATCCTTTCAGCTATTAATTAATTCATCCATCCATCCATCATTCATCCTTTCAGCCATTAATTAATCCATCCATCATTCATCCTTTCAGCCATTAATTAATCCATCCATCATTCATCCTTTCAGCCATTAATTAATCCATCCATCATTCATCCTTTCAGCCATTAATTAATCCATCCATCATTCATTCTTTCAGCCATTAATTCATCCATCCATCCATTCATCCTTTCAGCCATTAATTAATCCATCCTTTCAGCCATTAATTCATCCATCCATCCATTCATCCTTTCAGCCATTAATTAATCCATCCATCCTTTCAGCCATTAATTAATCCATCCATCCATTCATTCATCCTTTCAGCCATTAATTCATCCATCCTTTCAGCCATTAATTCATCCATCCATCCATCCATTCATCCTTTCAGCCATTAATTCATCCATCCTTTCAGCCATTAATTCATCCATCCATCCATTCATCCTTTCAGCCATTAATTCATCCATCCATCCTTTCAGCCATTAATTAATTCATCCAGCCATCCATTCAGCTATTAATTCATTAATTAATCCATCCATCATCCTTTCATTCATCCATCCATCCGTCTATCTGTCTGTCCAGTCTGTATATGACTGACTTATTAAACCACTTTGTCTTCTGACTAAATGTTGTTGTCTCATCCAGGAAGTCCCAGATCACGGTGGAATGTCTGACCCCTGATTTCAACCCCTTTGTCTTCTGACTAAATGTTGTTGTCTCATCCAGGAACTCCCAGATCATGGTGGAATGTCTGACCCCTGATTTCAACCACTTTGTCTTCTGACTAAATGTTGTTGTCTCATCCAGGAACTCCCAGATCATGGTGGAATGTCTGACCCCTGATTTCAACCACTTTGTCTTCTGACTAAATGTTGTTGTCTCATCCAGGAACTCCCAGATCATGGTGGAATGTCTGACCCCTGATTTCAACCACTTGGCCTTCTGACTAAATGTTGTTGTCTCATCCAGGAACTCCCAGATCATGGTGGAATGTCTGACCCCTGATTTCAACCACTTGGCCTTCTGACTAAATGTTGTTGTCTCATCCAGGAACTCCCAGATCATGGTGGAATGTCTGACCCCTGATTTCAACCACTTTGTCTTCTGACTAAATGTTGTTGCCTCATCCAGGAAGTCCCAGATCATGGTGGAATGTCTGACCCCTGATTTCAACCACTTTGTCTTCTGACTAAATGTTGTTTTCTAATCCAGGAAGTCCCAGATCATGGTGGAATGTCTGACCCCAGATTTCAACCACTTTGTCTTCTGACTAAATGTTGTTGTCTCATCCAGGAACTCCCAGATCATGGTGGAATGTCTGACCCCTGATTTCAACCACTTGGCCTTCTGACTAAATGTTGTTGTCTCATCCAGGAACTCCCAGATCATGGTGGAATGTCTGACCCCTGATTTCAACCACTTTGTCTTCTGACTAAATGTTGTTGCCTCATCCAGGAAGTCCCAGATCATGGTGGAATGTCTGACCCCTGATTTCAACCACTTTGTCTTCTGACTAAATGTTGTTGTCTCATCCAGGAAGTCCCAGATCATGGTGGAATGTCTGACCCCTGATTTCAACCACTTTGTCTTCTGACTAAATGTTGTTGTCTCATCCAGGAACTCCCAGATCATGGTGGAATGTCTGACCCCTGATTTCAACCACTTGGCCTTCTGACTAAATGTTGTTGTCTCATCCAGGAACTCCCAGATCATGGTGGAATGTCTGACCCCTGATTTCAACCACTTTGTCTTCTGACTAAATGTTGTTGTCTCATCCAGGAAGTCCCAGATCATGGTGGAATGTCTGACCCCTGATTTCAACCACTTTGTCTTCTGACTAAATGTTGTTGTCTCATCCAGGAACTCCCAGATCATGGTGGAATGTCTGACCCCTGATTTCAACCACTTTGTCTTCTGACTAAATGTTGTTGTCTCATCCAGGAACTCCCAGATCATGGTGGAATGTCTGACCCCTGATTTCAACCACTTTGTCTTCTGACTAAATGTTGTTGTCTCATCCAGGAACTCCCAGATCATGGTGGAATGTCTGACCCCTGATTTCAACCACTTTGTCTTCTGACTAAATGTTGTTGTCTCATCCAGGAACTCCCAGATCATGGTGGAATGTCTGACCCCTGATTTCAACCACTTTGTCTTCTGACTAAATGTTGTTGTCTCATCCAGGAACTCCCAGATCACGGTGGAATGTCTGACCCCTGATTTCAACCACTTTGTCTTCTGACTAAATGTTGTTGTCTCATCCAGGAAGTCCCAGATCACGGTGGAATGTCTGACCCCTGATTTCAACCCCTTTGTCTTCTGACTAAATGTTGTTGTCTCATCCAGGAACTCCCAGATCATGGTGGAATGTCTGACCCCTGATTTCAACCACTTGGCCTTCTGACTAAATGTTGTTGTCTCATCCAGGAACTCCCAGATCATGGTGGAATGTCTGACCCCTGATTTCAACCACTTTGTCTTCTGACTAAATGTTGTTGTCTCATCCAGGAACTCCCAGATCATGGTGGAATGTCTGACCCCTGATTTCCGAGGAGATCTGGCGGCGGTGGAGAAGATCGCCCAATCAGGGCTGGACGTTTACGCCCACAATGTGGAGACCGTCCGCGAGCTGCAGAGGTACGGGCCCTGACCCTTACGTGACCCTATACCCTATACAGGGGACTACGTTTGACTCGGGGCCCATAGGGAACAGGGGGTTGTTAGGGGACGCAGACTGTAAAGCATGGCTACACTGTTAGGACCCTGGTCAATATACCTCTACCTGTCTGTCTGGTCTCAGAATAACTATACCTGTCTGTCTGGTCTCAGAATAACTATACCTGTCTGTCTACCTGTCTGTCTGGTCTCAGAATAACTATACCTGTCTGTCTACCGTTAGGGGACGCAGACTGTAAAGCATGGCTACACTGTTAGGACCCTGGTCAATATACCTCTACCTGTCTGTCTGGTCTCAGAATAACTATACCTGTCTGTCTGTCTGGTCTCAGAATAACTACCTGTCTGTCTACCTGTCTGTCTGGTCTCAGAATAACTATACCTGTCTGTCTGGTCTCAGAATAACTACCTGTCTGTCTACCTGTCTGTCTGGTCTCAGAATAACTATACCTGTCTGTCTGGTCTCAGAATAACTACCTGTCTGTCTACCTGTCTGTCTGGTGTCAGAATAACTATACCTGTCTGTCTACCGTTAGGGGACGCAGACTGTAAAGCATGGCTACACTGTTAGGACCCTGGTCAATATACCTCTACCTGTCTGTCTGGTCTCAGAATAACTATACCTGTCTGTCTGTCTGGTCTCAGAATAACTACCTGTCTGTCTACCTGTCTGTCTGGTCTCAGAATAACTATACCTGTCTGTCTGGTCTCAGAATAACTATACCTGTCTGTCTGGTCTCAGAATAACTATACCTGTCTGTCTGTCTACCTGTCTGTCTGGTCTCAGAATAACTATACCTGTCTGTCTGTCTGTCTACCTGTCTGTCTGGTCTCAGAATAACTATACCTGTCTGTCTGTCTGTCTGGTCTCTGTCTACCTGTCTGTCTGTCTGGTCTGTCTACCTGTCTGTCTGTCTGTCTGGTCCATCATGCTCTTTCTCCCTGACCTGCTCCACTGTGAACCCAATGAAAGGAAACCGCTTCAGCTGTAGCCTGGGTTCCAGTCTGTTTCTCCCTGACCTGCTCCACTGTAAACCCAATGAAAGGAAACAGCTTCAGCTGTAGCCTGGGTTCCAGTCTGTTTCTCCCTGACCTTCAGCTGTAGCCTGGGTTCCAGGCTGTTTCTCCCATCATTCCAGTGCTCGTCTTGACACCGAGTACAAGGAGTGGAATGTTAACACAACAGGTTCTGGATTCCAGGCTACTTCTATTTTTCTTCATGGATTCCCCAGTGAACCATATGTGTCCCCCCCCCCATGGTGCAGTACACTTCCTGTCCACCAGGTAGGGGGAAGGAGATGGTGAATTTGCTGTGAAGGACCTGTCTTTGTTAAGAGGTTGTAATACCGACTCTGACCAGCAGGTGGCAGCAAAACGCCCCCGTTTTTTAAAATAGAAACTTGACTGTTGTACCACGTCTATCCTAGACAATAACCTTCATATAATGGACTCTGGTCCAACTTAGTGCACTTAATAGGGAATAGGGTGCACTTCATAGGGAATAGGGTGCGCTTCATAGGGAATAGGGTGCACTTCATAGGGAATAGGGATGCAGTTCAAATGAAGTGCACTTCATAGGGAATAGGGTGCACTTCATAGGGAATAGGGATGCAGTTCAAATGAAGTGCACTTCATAGGGAATAGGGTGCACTTCATAGGGAATAGGGATGCAGTTCAAATGAAGTGCACCTCATAGGGAATAGGGTGCACTTCATAGGGAATAGGGTGCACTTCATAGGGAATAGGGTGCACTTCATAGGGAATAGGGTGCACTTCATAGGGAATAGGGTGCACTTCATAGGGAATAGGGTGCACTTCATAGGGAATAGGGCACCATTTGGGACTGGATTCAAAGGTTTTTGCAGTTCACCTGAATACAGATCGGCACCAGAGGAACCGTCGAGGCTGAATATATTGTCCGTAACTTACTGACAGAAAAGAAATCATTTATATTTTATTTTCATGACCTTTTGACCCCACAGACACGTCCGTGATCCGCGGGCGAACATCGACCAATCCCTGAATGTCCTGCGTCACGCCAAGGCCGTCAGACCAGACATTCTCACCAAGACCTCCATCATGTTGGGTCTCGGAGAGACGGACCGGCAGATCTATAACACACTGACTGGTACACACACACACACACACACACACACACACACACACACACACACGTCTGGGAGAGACGGACCGACAGATTTATTACACATTGACCGGTACACACACACACACACACGTCTGGGAGAGACGGACCGGCAGATTTATAACACACTGACCGGTACACACACACACACACACACACACACACACACACACACACACACACACGTCTGGGAGAGACGAACAGATATTATATATTTGTAACCAGTAACGGTGTTGTTGTTGTTGTTGTTGTTGACAGAGCTGAGAGAGGCAGGAGTGGATTGTCTAACACTGGGACAGTACATGCAGCCCACCAAACGCCACCTCAAGGTACAGCGTGCACACACACACACACACACAGAGCCAACCACCCAGGCAGCAGGATTTCAGTTCAGAATAACCGTGTGTGTGTGTGTGTGTGTGTGTGTGTGTGTGTGTGTGTGTGTGTGTGTGTGTGTGTGTGTGCAGGTGGAGGAGTATGTAACTCCTGAGAGGTTTGGCCACTGGGAGGAGGTGGGGAAGGAGATGGGATTCGTCTACACAGCCAGCGGACCCTTAGTGCGCTCCTCATACAAAGCAGGTGAGACACGGATACACACACAGACACGGAGACACACACAAGGAGACACACACAGACACGGAGAGACACACACAGACACGGAGACAGACACACACAGACAGACACACACAGACACGGAGAGACACACACAGACACGGAGACACACACAAGGAGACACACACAGACACGGAGACATAAATATGGATACTACTAATCAGAGTAGATTCATTCACCTCCTTATAAATAAAAACTCTGATTAACTCACTCCACCCTCTCCACTCCTCTCATTCTCCACTCCTCTCATTCTCCACTCCTCTCATTCTCCACTCCTCTCATTCACCACTCCTATCATTCTCCACTCCTATCATTCTCCACCCCTATCATTCTCCACCCCTATCATTCTCCACCCCTATCATTCTCCACCCCTATCATTCTCCACCCCTATCATTCTCCACTCCTCTCATTCTCCACTCCTATCATTCTCCACCCCTATCATTCTCCACTCCTATCATTCTCCACCCCTATCATTCACCACTCCTATCATTCTCCACTCCTATCATTCTCCACCCCTATCATTCTCCACCCCTATCATTCTCCACCCCTATCATTCTCCACCCCTATCATTCTCCACCCCTATCATTCACCACTCCTATCATTCTCCACCCCTATCATTCTCCACTCCTCTCATTCTCCACCCCTCTCATTCTCCACCCCTCTCATTCTCCACCCCTCTCATTCTCCACTCCTCTCATTATCCACTCCTCTCATTCTCCACTCCTCTCCACCCCTCTCATTCTCCACTCCTCTCCACCCCTCTCATTCTCCTCTCTTCTCATTCGCCACTCCTCTCATTCGCCACTCCTCTCATTCTCCACTCCTCTCATTCTCCTCTCCACTCCTCTCATTCTCCACTCCTCTCATTCTCCACTCCTCTCCACCCCTCTCATTCTCCACTCCTCTCATTCTCCACCCCTCTCATTCTCCACCCCTCTCATTCTCCACCCCTCTCATTCTCCACTCCTCTCATTCTCCACTCCTCTCATTCTCCACACCACTCCTCTCATTCTCCACCCCTCTCATTCTCCACTCCTCTCATTCTCCACTCCTCTCATTCTCCACACCACTCCTCTCATTCTCCACACCACTCCTCTCATGCTCCACCCCTCTCATGCTCCACCCCTCTCATGCTCCACCCCTCTCATGCTCCACCCCTCTCATGCTCCACCCCTCTTTCTCCACCCCTCTCATGCTCCACTCCTCTCATTCTCCACTCCTCTCATTCTCCACTCCTCTCATTCTCCACTCCTCTCATTCTCCACTCCTCTCATTCTCCACTCCTCTCATTCTCCACCCCTCTCATTCTCCTCTCCTCCTTCTCCACCCCTCTCATTCTCCACTCCTCTCCACTCCTCTCATTCTCCACACCACTCCTCTCATGCTCCACCCCTCTCATGCTCCACCCCTCTCATGCTCCACCCCTCTCATGCTCCACCCCTCTCATGCTCCACCCCTCTTTCTCCACTCCTCTCATTCTCCACTCCTCTCATTCTCCACTCCTCTCATTCTCCACTCCTCTCATTCTCCACTCCTCTCATTCTCCACCCCTCTCATTCTCCTCTCCTCCTTCTCCACCCCTCTCATTCTCCACTCCTCTCCACTCCTCTCATTCTCCACTCCTCTCTCTCAGGTGAGTTCTTCCTGAAGAATCTGTTAGAGAAGAGGAAGGCAGCGGCAGAATAACCTGATCACCTGGACTCACCTTTACCTGAATCCTGACGTCTCCTCCTTTCAGATTCCTCTCTCCCTCCATAAAGCTACTCTAGATAACACTGTATTACAATATAATATACCACAATAGCTACAATATAAAGTTCTCCAATCCAGAATATGAGCTACTACAGGACTCTGTTCATGTTGATGTCTCGTTCTGTACATTATAACCAGTGATGTCGTGGGGGGTAAATACCTGGGAAGATAAAGGGGGGGTAAATACCTGGGAAGATAAAGGGGGGGGTAAATATCTGGGAATATAAAGGGGGGGTAAATATCTGGGAATATAAAGGGGGGGTAAATATCTGGGAAGATAAAGGGGGGGTAAATACCTGGGAAGATAAAGGGGGGGTCGACCTCCACTCCACCACTGGCTATAGATGTATGATTCATATCAGTCAGCAACACACACATTCACACAGTCAACCTGAGTCGACCAACGCATCAGGAGGGTAGAGGGGGACCACTTAAGGTTGGACAATACGGGGGGACTGATTTAAGTGGGACACCCATGGTGGGTTGGGGGGGGTTGGGGGGGGTCAGTGGTTGTTGGAATGGCAGTCCCAGATGCCATCCTATTCACTACTAGTAGTACCACTATATAGGGAATAGGGGGCCAGTAGTCCACTATATAGGGAATAGGGGGCCAGGAGTCCACTATATAGGGAATAGGGGGCCAGGAGTCCACTATATAGGGAATAGGGGGCCAGTAGTCCACTATATAGGGAATAGGGGGCCAGTAGTCCACTATATAGGGAATAGGGGGCCAGTAGTCCACTATATAGGGAATAGGGGGCCAGGAGTCCACTATATAGGGAATAGGGGGCCAGGAGTCCACTATATAGGGAATAGGGGGCCAGGAGTCCACTATATAGGGAATAGGGGGCCAGGAGTCCACTATATAGGGAATAGGGGGCCAGGAGTCCACTATATAGGGAATAGGGGGCCAGGAGTCCACTATATAGGGAATAGGGGGCCAGGAGTCCACTATATAGGAAATAGGGGGCCAGTAGTCCACTATATAGGGAATCGGGGGCCAGGAGTCCACTATATAGGGAATAGGGGGCCAGTAGTCCACTATATAGGGAATAGGGGGCCAGGAGTCCACTATATAGGGAATAGGGGGCCAGTAGTCCACTATATAGGGAATAGGGGGCCAGTAGTCCACTATATAGGGAATCGGGGGCCAGGAGTCCACTATATAGGGAATCGGGGGCCAGTAGTCCACTATATAGGGAATAGGGGGCCAGTAGTCCACTATATAGGGAATAGGGGGCCAGTAGTCCACTATATAGGGAATAGGGGGCCAGTAGTCCACTATATAGGGAATCGGGGGCCAGGAGTCCACTATATAGGGAATCGGGGGCCAGTAGTCCACTATATAGGGAATCGGGGGCCAGTAGTCCACTATATAGGGAATAGGGGGCCAGGAGTCCACTATATAGGGAATAGGGGGCCAGTAGTCCACTATATAGGGAATCGGGGGCCAGGAGTCCACTATATAGGGAATCGGGGGCCAGTAGTCCACTATATAGGGAATCGGGGGCCAGGAGTCCACTATATAGGGAATCGGGGGCCATTTTGAGACGAAGCCAGAGAACGGTCCCAGTTTTAACTCCACAACACAATAATTAGATTATTGACATGATACTCGGATGAGAGAGAATGACTTGAGGGGTTTGAAATGTGTTGCTATGTGATCGATGTGTTGCTATGTGACTTGGAGTGTTGTTTTATAATGACTCACGGTTGTACATTAAAAGTATTAAATCATGACTTATCATTCCAATGTGTGTGTGTGTGTGTGTGAGAGATTGGGGAAATATGAATCTAGTGGGTTAATGGACAGGGCCATAGTGCACTAGATAGGGAATAAGGAACTAGGGCCCTTAGTGCACTAGATAGGGAATAAGGAACTAGGGCCCTTAGTGCACTAGATAGGGAATAAGGAACTAGGGCCCATAGTGCACTAGATAGGGAATAAGGAACTAGGGCCATAGTGCACTAGATAGGGAATAAGGAACTAGGGCCATAGTGCACTAGATAGGGAATAAGGAACTAGGGCCAT